>NC_141536.1:108692498-108827498 GCF_021556685.1 Rattus norvegicus
CACGGCAGGACTTTTCCCTTTGATGTTGGCGTTGACGCACAGACATGTTGGTACTGCACACTGGCCTGGATCAGAGAAAGCGTGCTGTGCATTGACCTCAGGTGTCTGTCTCCATTGTTGGAATGTAGCACGGAGCTGAGAAAGGTGTGGCTTCAGTCTCCCCAGCTGGAGTCGTTAGGACTTGGCTCCTTCACTGAAGACTCAGATCAGCCAGCAGCTGAGTCAGCGCCTCACCAATTGCAGTGTTTTATGTTTCAACCGTGGAATGGTTCGGAGGGGACTTTAAGTTTCCATCACCAGATGTGTGGATGCCTGATGCCCAGGACCTCAGTGACCATTCTAGATGGGGACCCAGGCCATTTGGATTCTCCAGCTCATGAAGTAAGGGAGATCTGGTGGCCTTCAAAGCAGCAGGACCCAGGCCAGAGGGGCAGGAACTGCTCCTTGAGGCTCAGCTCTTGCTTTGTTTCACCCTAGTTACCTGGGCCCCATGACCCCTCCCCTTGCTTATCTTTGTTTAGAAAAACGAGCTAGTTCCAGTTTGGTTAAATAAAGTTTTGTTTTATACAATGTCGTACATAGTTTGACTTTTGTTTTGTTTGTGCCCTTTGCAGGGGCTTTTATAAACCAGGATTAATAGTAGTAGTCCGTTTACTATTATGGCTTACTGTCTTTACTCTTGTGCTGTTCTGCCTTTCTCTTCCTTCCCTGTTACAGAGTTAGGAACACTCAGGAGTCTTGAGTCTGAAGTGGAGCAAGGGCATCTCTGGTTCTACAACCTGCTTCTTAGTGACTTAAAACAGCACATGGCCAGGGACCAATGCAGTATCCATCACACCCTTCCCAGGAAACACTATAAGGCAGCATCTAGCTGGTGTTACTGCCTGAGAGAAGACAAGTCCAAGGGTGGCCCTTGAATCTCCCTCGCTGTTAACTTTGTTTTCAAAATTTTAAGTCAAGGAGTCTCTACTTGAAGTGTTCCTCTGTTCACAAACCATTCTGAAGCTTCAGCTTCGCCCACTGGAATGACGGCCCTGGGAAACCAAGGAAACTCCAAGCTGGGTTTTAGTTCAGTGAGTGTGTGCTAGGGTCTGCAAGCCAAGCAACACAAGGTGTGGATGTGGGAAGGACCAGCCGAGCACAGCTAAGCCTTGTGGGAGGTGTGCCAAAGCAAGACCCCAATCTCCGAGTAAATAGTTCTGGTCAAAATTCCATTCTGTAGCAGCCTTGTTGGCCTTGTCTGCTGCCTCCTTTCAGGACACCGTGCCTTTACTCCACGGAGTTTTGATAGAGATTGGAAGTCCACTTTACAAATTGGAAAATCAGTCTGTGACCATCGAGCATGTATGTATTGCAAGATCTGGGAATGGATGCCAATGGGGGTGATGGCTAAGTTCCTCTAACAATGTTAATACAGCAGTATCCAGTGGCATCCCGGCCACAAGGAGGACTCTCCTGAGGATGCCAAGGATTTGCTTTGTGCTACATGCTGGGCCGTTGCTAAGACATTTAAGGAAAACTCCCCAGAGGTGCACAACCCTTAATATGAAGAACGACTTCACTGAAGAGGAGGAGGCCTGGCTGCACACTGAGAAGCGGTGGTGATAGGGAGCATGTGCCAGACACTGTGGGACCGTTCCCATACCAGCTGCACTGCTGCTTATGTACCCCTTAACACTAGACAGAGACGAGACTCCAGGTCCACTGAACTAGCAGAACATAGTATGTAGCTGGAGTGCAGATTCCATACTGGTCATTGTTTCTTCAGGTGCGAGTGAAGGTCCCTTTGTTCTTAGTTAGGCATACAATTAGAAAATCGATTGAGGGCTTTCTCCTCTTCCTTCTGTTCTTGTAAAATGATTTAGTTTATTGACTTACTATGCTATTACAAATTGACATTGTAAATCAGATAGCTTGCAAAGTTTTCCGAGGTAGAATTAGCATAATATGATCTTTACCTATGAATGAACAAAGCACCTGAAGGTTAATGATCCCAGGGCAGGTCTCAGGCTGTGGGTCAGGTCTTGGGCTGCTATTGACTAACTTGTGTGTGGCAAGGACCCGAGGACTTCTTTTAAAAAAAAAATTTTTTTTTTAATTTTCTCAGCTTTGAATGTCAACTACAATACTCAGTTTGTAGTTTTAGGGGGAGAAATGTAATTAGAAATTTGTTAGCTTTTCAATTAAAAGATCCATTTTAAAAAATCCATGGGGCTGGAGGACTGGCACAGTAGTTAAGAGTACTTGTTGCTCTTGCAGAGGACCCGGATTTAATTCCTGGCAGCCAAAGGGCAGCTCACTGTAACTCCAGATCCAGAAGATCCAATGCACTCTTGTATCCTCCAGGGACACCGTTCACCCACATCGTGCACATACATACATTCAGGTAAAACACGCAGACATAAAATCATGTTTTAAAATACATCTTGTTTTTTATTAAGCCTTGCACCAAACTTACCTGCTCCATCCCTCCTCGCTTCCCCTTTCTTATTTGGTATCGATTTTCATTAAGCTCCCCTGGTGTGCCAAACATCTGTCTTCTCAGAGGGTCCTCTAGTGCGTCCAGGGGATGCTGCTAAAGAATGTAAAACCCGTTCCATCCTCACAGGGAGGCATCAAGAGTTGGGAGCTCTGGTGAGAATCCCCTGGAGATTAGTAGTAGGTATGATTCAGTAAAGTCCTGAGACAGTGGTACTCGCCTTTAATCCCAACTCTCTGAGTTCACGGCCAGCCTGGTCTACAGAGCAAATTCCAGGGCAGCCAAGGCTACACAGAAGGGAAAGGAAGGGAGGGAGGGAAACGAAACTCCCAGCATGGATAGCTAAAGAAAGGGGAAGCAAGCTCCATCGCTAAAGTAAAAACCTGTTTGTCCTGACTGGGGAGGCACTAAAGGCTGAATCTGGGCCGAATTCTGGCTGCCAATGGAAAGCGAGAAAGCCTTTAAAGAGAAAGGCTCGCAAATTCTACCCCACAGCATCTTTATGCGGATGCATCAGGGCCACGTGACACATGCATTCCTTCTTTCAGTCCTGCGGGTGCCAGGCCCTTTGCCGGTTTGATGGAGTAACCGAAGCCGCTGCAACACTTAGCGGTTTTTCAGAGCGCTAGCGGCGGCCTGCCTGCAGCAGCACTGTTCCCGTTAGTAACACAGAACACCCGCGCTCCACCTCAGACCTAAACTTGCTGTTGGAGGATTCTTGGTGCTAGCCCGGTCTTCTGCAGCCACAAATCCACAATGGACTTGGTAGGCCGCTTAGGTCTGAAGGAAATCTCGTCCCCCACCCCCACCCCAACCCCCACCTCAACCCCCTCCCTCGGCGCGACCCCGCCTCCTGGCTGTCAAGCGCACAGGCCCCGCCCCGGGCCCGCGCTTTGCCGTCTTCAGGCTCCGCCCCTGCCCCTTACTCCAGACCCTTGGCGGTTTGACGAGCAGAAACACCAGCTCCCCGCCGGATCCAGCCGACACCTCAAAGCAAGAGAGCGACATGGCAGCTCCTGCTAAGGGCGAGAACCTGTCCCTGGTGGTGCACGGACCTGGAGACATTCGCCTGGTAAAAAGGGGAAGTGTGGAAATCCAGGCAGCCAGCCCTGCTTGGCCCCTCTGGCAAGCTCAGTAACGACACCCGCTCTCAAGTTCTGTTGCTCACGGGGCTGGCAGGTAGCTCGCGCCAAGCACCCCTGGCTGCCTCGGTTTACTCCGATCTCAGCTGGTTACCCGGAGGTGGGGGTTGGGCGGCCGTTATCTATCTCTTAGGAGAGTTCTGGTCGCGTGCTCTCGAACCTAGCCCGGTGCCAGGCACGTGACCTGTGCTCAGTACCATTGAAAAACCTATCAAGCCTTCACCTCTGATAGCTGCAGAATCACACTCTTGTTATTGCTCCTCAGAAGGATCAGAGGGAGACTTCCAGGATTAGGATCTACCCAGATCTTTTCTGGTAGACAGTGCAGGACAGAAAAAGGCGGCAAGGTGGCATTTAAAAGCTGTGAACCGCGGGGTTGGGGATTTAGCTCAGTGGTAGAGCGCTTGCCTAACAAGCTCAAGGCCCTGGGTTCGGTCCCCAGCTCCAAAAGAAAAGGAAAGAAAGAAGCTGAGAGTTTTCTATTTAATCCTTTTTGCTTGGAACTGATAATATCCCCTAGCAGAATTATTATCATGAGAGAGCCTAGCACTCAGTAAGTGCAAATGGTGCACTTTAACTGGTGATATAGCATTCTGTGTACCTCTGTCTCTGGCTTTAAACCTAGTTCTGCCCCCTTGAAGCAGAGTTCAGACATTTGCTGAATCATCTCTGTGGTCATGCCAAAATTCCCTTGACAAAGTCCATCTCGGTGGGGCATGCAGTATGTGGATTGGGTACCAGCCACCTCCTGTGCTTCCGCAGTCTGTGTCCTCATTCAAAGAACATGTAGCAGGAGAGACTCTTCCAGATGAACAGTTCTTGTTAGCTTAATAGCCTGTCCTCAGTGGTTTATCACTCCGCTGACTGCAAACGACTGAGTTTGGAAGTATTTCCAGGTTTTTCAGAGTTCCTTAACTCTTCCACCTGTCTGTGGGTTCCAAACCAAGAACTGTTGCCTGAAGCTGGTACTCCCCTAGATGGTAGGCTTGGTGAGTGAACAGAGCCAGAACAACTCAGATTCAAACTCTATTGCTCTTCCCAATCACTTTGGAACATCTACCCAACATCCTGAATTAAAGAGACACTATGTATGGGGGCAGAAAAGTGATATATTGCTACATAGCTTACAAAGTGATTTTGTACTTCAGTCCTTGTGTCACTAATGTTTACTAAGTGAGAATATCCCTGCTGCGTGTTGAGGACTACTGTCCCTACTCCCAGGCATCCCTGAAGAGACAGGTGACACCTAAGCACTGTCCTGGGCCAAGGCGTAATTGCTCTTTAGGGAAACTGTGGATGGTTCAGCTTGCCTGTAAATAACCCTTGAACTGAAGGCCATCAGGGCTCTCAATGGAAAGTATGCTATTGCTGCAACCCAACACCGGCCTCCTGGGCTTTCCTCCTTCCCAGGCATGACTCTTACCCAGCCACCGCCACCACTGTGGAGTACGTCTATACTTCTTTCATTGGGGCAGATTCAGTAGTACAAGTTTGGGTGGTGTGAGCCTCAAACCCTGGCATCTTGAGGGGAGCTGTTCTCTCCTAGGAGAACCACAGTGAAACCCAGGGTGTCTTGAGTGGTAGATTAGGTGGTGGTGGCTTCTGAAAGTCATGGGCTAGTTTGGCTATGGACTATAAAATCGGGGAGAAGACATGTTTTCCTATTTTAATGTAAAGTCTCACAGCCACAGTGTTAGGTCTTTCTGGGTTCTAGGATAGGTGGGGAACTAAGGCTTAGCTCTCATTTGAGTAGACTAGGGACTGGGTCTGCAAAACCCCTTGCCTCGGGAGCTCACATTCTTTGTAATTCTTTGGAAAAACAACCATTTCTAGTATCTAAAGCAGCATTCCAAAGGATTCTGAAGGGAAAGACCTCAGACTTGCCCAGTGATGCCTCCTCAGCCACCAGTAAGGCCCAGAATTGGCCACTGTCCAGGGCATGGCTCTGGAAAAACAGGACCTGAGCTACTTTGCTAAGACAAGCAGGACGGAAACCTAAGACCCAGCCTGGCCTCTGCCTGCCTGGGAGACAGGATTCCCTTTCCCAGCTACAGTGATGGAAGTCTTCCCACACTTAGTGTCAACACCCAGGAGAGCGCTTGTCATTTGGGTGATGAATGAGAGGGGGGATGTATGTGTTTGTGTGTAGATACTTAACACGCATTTTGGGAAGGACTAGTAAATGGGTAGGTGTATGTTAGGAGACTGGAAGGTTTGTGTATGGACATGTTAGGACAGGCTGGTAGGTTTCCTTCATAATGAGGGGAAAAAACCAGATTTCTCTTTTTTAAAAAGATTTGTGTATATGTACACTGTCTTCAGACACAGGGCATCATATCCCATTACAGATGGTTGTGAGCCACCATGTGGTTGCTGAGAATTGAACTCAGGACCTCTGGAAGAGCAGCCAGTGCTCTTAACTGAGCCATCTCTCCAGTTTATTATTTTTGTTATGTAGTTTTTGGGTTTTTGAGACATTTCTTTGTGTAGCCTTGGCTGTCCTGGAACTCTGTAGAGCAGGTTGGCCTTGAACAGAGATCTGCTGATCTCTGCCTCCTGGGTGCTTGAATTAATGGCACCTGCCACCACCACCCTGGCTTCAGATTTCTCTATTATAAATGGAGAGATTGGAATTTAAGAGGGAAAAATAAATGAGTGCTCATGTACAAGGAGGCAAGCCACCCCTCAGCACACATAAGGGGTTACTGGAAAGGAAACAGTAAAGTCAACCAAGGGGCCTGGAGTGGGAGCCGGCTCACCTCCGCTGCTGGCAGATATGTGCAGCTATGTGGCCCAGCAGTCTTTCTCCCGCTATAATTAACTTGGCTTGAAGAGGAGCTCCAGGCCTGCAGTCCCAGCTACTCAGGAGACTAAGGCAGGAAGACTGAGAGTTCAAGGCTGGATTGGACTACAAAGTAAGTTCAAGGCCAGTGGTAGAGTCTCTACGTTAAATCCCTAATACAGGGAAAGAGGAGGAAGGGGTGGGGTAAGGTGGGGTTGGAAGAGGAGGGGAGGAAGAGGAGAGACTTTAGAATTTATCTGCGTTGTGTGAACTTCATTGCTTATGCAAGAGCCAACAGAGTCCCAGGCATCCCTACTGTCTGTGCTGACTAGAGTCAAGCAGGAAGCCCAAGCCTTAAACAATCTTACCGTGGAGAGATAGAGGCCAAAACCACCAACTGTATGGACAGATTTGGCAAAATTCTTAGAATGTGGGTCAAGCAGAACACTACAACTTCAGCAGTTAAACTGAGAATCTAGAACTTTCTTCACTGGGCGATGAATTGTTGGCTCATGAAATTGGAAAACACCAGACTTTGCTTATCTGCACAGAATCTTGGCTTGGGGGCAAGTGGGTGGCTTGAGATTTTTTTTTTTTTTTGCATTTTTAAGAAATATTTTATGATGTAGAGTTTGCTAGACTAGTGAGGATACTAGGAAAGGAATCCAGACATTACTACATTGCTACATCCCACCCACAGGATGGCTACTTAGTTCACTACTTCAAACTCTGGGATGAAAGAATGAATTTGTTTTCATATCCAGCTGACCACAGACTAATGTTTGCTGGACTCTACAGCTAACAGAATGCTAGCCATTTCTACACGTGCCTCCCGATATCTTGTTCAATCCATCTCCAATCAGTCCATGGACCGACCTCTGGATGCATGGGAGCATGTTATGTCCTTTCTTCCTGAACACCGGCCCTTGCTTATTCCAG
Organism: Rattus norvegicus; assembly: GCF_021556685.1. NCBI lineage: Eukaryota > Metazoa > Chordata > Mammalia > Rodentia > Muridae > Rattus > Rattus norvegicus. Next base: position 108,699,841 of record NC_141536.1, read on the forward strand.
CACATGGACACGGAGTAGGTCAGCTGCTGAGGCAGACAGCTGAGCACCCTGGAGGAGGTAGCAAGGCCATGGTTTGGGTTTTTGTTTATTTTATACTGCCATTGGCTATGAGTGGACAACAAAGTAAAGGGAAAAAAAACAATCATTAAAATGATGGGTTAATATTGTTTCATTATAAAGGGCATAGATGGTGTGTCCGTATGAAGTTTAAATAACAATCAGGGTTCTGTGAAAATAGTTTTTGCTTCTTGAGGAAATGTAACATTTCCTAGAGCAAAAGAATTGCTTTAAGGGCTGGCAGGATGGTGCTTGCTGCCATGCCTGACAGGTTGAGTTTGATATCTGGAACCCACGTGGTAGAAAGGAAGTGCTGGCTCCCAGAAGTTGTATTCTGATGTCCACCTGCCTGTATGTGGCATGTATGTATATGTACAGAGGCACGCTAAATAAATAGGATATGGTGGAAAGAGAATTGCTCTGATAATGTTTTTAAACAAGTTGAATCTCTAATAAAACACACTTCATGGTTAAGCTATGGATGAGAAGGAAGGGTCTTGTCTTGATCACCTGGGGTGGTGGTGGTGGTAGCAGCGGCGGCAGCAGCGGCAGTTGGGGTGGGGGTGTCAAGTAGTCCAAGACATCTGCCTTGATAGCATTAGTGAGCAGCTGGATTCAACCAGGGAGAAAACCTGGAGAGGAGGGGGCACAGACATCATTTAGTATTTCTGGGCTTAGTCAAAGCCTATATATAGCCCCAGGTACTCACAAAGGCAAGGCAGGAAGACTGAAAGTTAAAGACCTTCAGGGCTACCCTGGGCTACAGAATGAGACCAGCATGGGCAATTTAGTGAGTCCTTATCTCAAAAGTAAGAAGAGGGCTAAAGACGTAATTTAGCGATAGGGTTACCATGGGCAAGACCCTAAGTTCAATCCTCATTATTAAAAAGAAAGAAAAAGCATTGAATGAAGTCTCTTACCTGTCAGAGGCACTTTGAGGAGAAATAGAACAGCAAACTCATTTAGAAAACAAGGAACTGTCCAAAGAAATACTTCCTTTCTTTTTATCTAAATTATGTTTCTGTAGTAAACAAAACCCAAACTTCACATTCAAAACCAGCAACCTGGCTTCTGTGTCAAATGCTTGAGAAAGCATTGCCTTTGTCTGAAGGTCCAGAGGCACAGAGATGCTTCCCATCCAGAAGGAAGCGCCAGTTTGATGAGGTTTTAATGTTCTGAGAAGGGCTCATAGACTAGGGAAATTCCTTTTCAGATATCCATGACACAGTGAGGGGAAATATTTGCGTGTGTGCATATATAATGATGTGTGTGTATGTATAGTTATACATTAATATTGGCAACAAATTTAGCTAGTTCTCAGCATGGTTGGTGAAAGTAGAGGTTTTCTCCAAACTAGATTTTATACTAAAAATATTTCTAACCACAGGAAACTTGGTCAAGGTTTACAGAGAGTTGTCAGTCCAGTATAAAAGAGTACAAATACTTATATAAAACTGTGCACAAGCCTTCTCCATTGTTGCTAATATGCATATTCTTGCTTACTATAAATAAGTATTATCTAATTAGCATATGGTTTTATTCCTGTATATATTTTTAAGGGAAAACACATTCTCATTTAAGTTATAAGTAATGGGGCACAAGAAACATACTCTCTTGGCTTACTGAGGGCTGAACAGAGAAAGATTGGAGCCATAGTGGCAGTAGGGGTCATGTGTACACATACGGAGAGCTGGGAGAGGGCTGGAGCCCTCCTCACTGTCAAGGGTGGGCTCTGAGACTGAAACCCAGCAGTGAAAGCCACCAACAGGGAAGAAGCTAGTACCACCAATGTCACAGGTGAGGCTCTGTCCTCACCTTTGGTTGAATGTGAGACCCTAGCCAGCAGGCAGGGTCTGGGCTCCAGTCTGCTGAGGTGCCTTGGCAACCAAGAAGGGAACTAAAGGTGTTGAAATGATAGCTCAGGGGTTAAGAGGACTGACTGCTCTTCCAGAGGTCCTGAGTTCAATTCCCAGCAACCACATGGTGGCTCACAACCATTATAAGGGAACTAAGAAAGGTTTCAACAAGCAGATGAGCCAGGGCACAATGTCCAGTATGAGTGGCAGGCCCCGGCCCTTCCCCTGCTCTCTGGGAGTCCAACCTGGGTAGGATCTGGCAGGCCCCAGGTCCCCTCAGTTGGCACAGTTGTACTGTAGGACTTGCTGAGAGACAAAGAGCTTCCTGACAGCCGGGGCCTCTCCCGGCTGCCCCAGCACTGGGCAGTTCTCTTTGTTGTCTGCAGTCTGGGCTGAAGACTTCTTAGGTACTTATCTGCTCCGCCAATCACCTCCCCCTCTTCCTCCAGGCTCAGCCTCTTGGTGTAGGCAGCTTCATGAAAGGGCTCCGTGCACATGGCAGTGAGCTTCACCACACTCTTGGCCAAGGGCACCAGGTTCAAGATGCTGCTGAAAGCCTTCCTCTGGAAGGTTCCGTCCAGCGCCGCCACAATCACTGTCTTGCCTGCATTGGCTATCGTTTCACAGAAATCCACAATGTCAGGGAAAAACTGCCCTTCATCGATGCCAACGACGGCCACTCTCAAGGCCTCCTGGGCCACATCCCGGAGCATGCAGGCTGGCAGTGCATCCATGGTGTTCCGATCATGTGTTGAGAAGTTGCTGCTATAGCACGTGTCTTTGGCATACTTGATGACCAGGCACTTGTACTGGGCGATCTGGAAGTGCCGTGCTCTCCTCATCAGCTCTATGCTTTTCCCTGAGAACATGGGCCTGAGAATCACCTGGATATGCCCCCGGGTATTGCTGGGGGAGATGGGCAGCATGGTGGGCAGGTTGATGTAACTCATGGTGACAGGGCAAACCTTAGCACCAGGGTCCTTGTGTGGGGGATGTTCCTGTATTTTTAATTAGGAAGAAAAAATTTTACATTACTGATAAGAATTAAGTAGTTCTCCATCCCGTGTAGATCGGGATCTTGTGGTCAGAGGGTGCAAATGAATTATGTTCCCAGTCATGTTACCCCAGGGAAGGCTTCTTAAAGGAATGCCTGAGAACCCTAGGCCCTCAAAGGCCTGCTGAAAGCCAGGTACTGCCGTGACCTTCAACCCCAGCACTTGAGACCTTGCCTCAAAAAGCAAAACTAGAAACAGCAGTCCAGACAGTTGGATAGACCCATCTGGGTGTTTCCAGACTCTTCAATCCTAACGTATCTGAACCTGAGTCTTAGTGTCCCACAGGAGTTAGGATGTTTCACTTCCGGTCTCATGGATCTTGGGGAGAGAGAGCCTTATGTGGATAAATAAGTAGGAAGTGTTTGGTGTGACTGGAGGTAAATGGGGTCCCCAAGTGAGGAGAATAGGACTTTTCAGGGATAATGGGGAGTATAAGTCTTTCAGAAAGACTCATCAGCACAAAGGCTGGCTGGCAAGGAGAGCCTGGGCAGAGGACGAGGTCAGTTGACTTTGGGAGAGCTTTCAACGCTTTATTTTGCCCGCCTCATATGCCAGGATCAATGGCTAGAACAAAGTCTCTTGCCCAATTGGAAAACCTTTGGCTTTTCCTCTCACTCTGCGAACACAAGACAAATACATGGGGGTTAGGAAAAAATGAAGCAGGAAGAGGGTAACAAGAGAGTCTTTTCCACCTCAAGTATTCAACACAGACCCTGGGGTCACAGGCAAGCTGCCATGTAGGAGAAGGTGGCAAAGACATCTGCTAAGAATCTGGGCACAGGCCTTATTACCTTCCCTGTCTGTCCCTTTAAGGTATGGGGGTGGCTTCATCTCCACACCACAGGATACAAGCCTCAGTCATTGCTAGAGCCCTACTTCAGGTCTTCCAAGTCCCATCCCTTTAAAGGACAGGTTTTTGTTTTGTTTTTCCGAACTTAACATGATAAAAGGGGGAGTCTAGTATTCCCCCTACAACACTAGGAAGTATTTTGCCCTTTCCCAAAGGACAAGGTTGTCCAGAGCTGGTTAAACTGTTACAGGAACAGAACTTTGGGCGATTTCTTTTGTAATAAGAGCAAAGGTATTTGCTGTGAGTCGGCATTCTCTTTCATGATTATCCTCATGATACAGAAGAGGAAATTCAAGAGGTTATATAACATGCCTAGGTACACAGCAGGTTGAGGAGAGCCAGCTTTGTACAGGGCAGCCTGACTTCTGCTCAGGCTCACCCCGGGCAGCTGGAGGAGGGAAAATAGCCCTTCCCTGGTCTCTCCTTCCTTGTCTTGATGTCCTGACTACCACCTAGGCCAACTGTTCTCAAACAGTGCTTTTTAACCCTTTCACAGAGGTTACATATTAGATATACCCTGCATGTCAGATAGTTACATTATGATTCATAACTAGCAAAATTAGTTATGAACTAACAATTAAAATAATTGTGTGATCAGGGGTCACCACAACATGAACTGTATTAAAGGGTTGCAGCGTTAGGAAGGTTGAGAACCTCTGACTTAGGCAAAATGGGTTGAGGGTGTGAATTCAAATATACCAAAGGGAGCTGATGAGACATTCAAACCACACACATATGTATGCATAATATACATACACACACACACACACACACACACACACACACATATATATATATATATATATATATATATATATATATATATATATACACATATGTACACACACACACAAACACAATTTGGATGACAGACAGCTGAGATGATCCCACCTACCCAGGGACATCTTCCTGGAGATTTTCTAAGGGTTACAGAGTAAGTGTGCTAAAGAGAGAGAAGGGTGGCTTTATATGTGAGTCAGATGTTTCTAGAATGCTGACATAGCTAAAGAAGACTTAGAGCTCCTCTTGTACTTTTGTGAGACATTCACAAGAAATCCTGCTTAGGAAATCCTGATTGTATCTGAAATAATAGTTACAGAGAATAAAGTGAAAGTGTAGGCTCTCAGAGGAACTAAATAACTGGTGTGTGTGTGTGTGTGTGTGTGTGTGTGTGTGTGTGTGTGTGTGTGAGTGCGTGCGTGTGTGCGTGCATAGGTACATTTGTCTGTCTGTCTTCACCCTTCTTAGGCATCCACTCTACCCCTGAGCTACAGCCCTCAAGAACCCTGAGGGATAAGGAGGTAAAGGAAAGCTTAGCATCCAGGAAATCTGAGCTGGAAAAGGAGATTAGGGAGGCAGGGCAGTCTGTTACACAGTGCCTTTTAGTGCGCAGTGGCCATGCTGTGGTAGCACAGTAAGGCTGTGGGACCCAGTGGTTCTGAGGAGGGTATTTACACTCTTCAGGCTTATTTATTTTGAGGCAATCTTGCTGTCTACTTCAGCCAATCTTGAAATTTTAGATCCTTCTGCCTCAACGTCCTCAAAACTGGGGCTTTAGGTATATATATGCTTACCAGCTGTGAGAACTGATATGTTTTTAAGTATAAAGAGGGCGTTTTATATTGTGTGTATGTGTGTGCACACGAGTACCTGCAGCGTTTTATTTATATTTGTGTGTATGTGTGTGCACACATGTGCCTGCAGTGTTTTATATTGTGTGTATGTGTGTGCACACGTGTACCTGCAGCATTTTATTTATATTCGTGTGTATGTGTGTGCACACGTGTGCCTGCAGCGTTTTATATTCGTGTGTATGTGTGTGCACATGTGTGCCTGCAACGTTTTATATTGTGTGTGTGAGTGTGTGTGTGCACATGTGTGCCTGCAGTGTTGAATTCTTTGGAGCTGGAGCTACAGGGGTTTGTAAACAGCCTAACATGGATGCTAGAATCTAAACTCTGGTCCCCCCTGCAAGATCATCAAGCAGGTTCAACTGGTGAGCCACCTCTCTAGTTACCACGGTTGATTTTAATAAGGTCTTATGCCCAGTGGCATGCCCCCTGCAGAGAGGGGAAGCCTCAGCTAAGCCACAGTTGAGTGAAGTCATGAAGGGGGCAGGGAGAGGTTGTTAAGGGCTCTGTTGCTTGCCGTGTATACACAGCGCCTTGGAGTCCTTCTCCAGCACCACAAAAATGTGGTATGCTGGCACTCAGTTGTATTCCTAGCATTTGGGAGGAGAAACAGCTTAAAGGTCACCTGGAAGCCTAGAGAGGGGAGGGAAATGGTGGGAAGAAAAGTATTCAATGTCCTCAGCCACTCAACAGTAAACAGACTCAGCATAGCACCCTCTGGTGTCCTGAAGAGTCACTGCGCCCCTGCGTGTGATTAGGTCGGCATGGCTTGCCCTAGCTGGAAGCAGAGGTAAGGAGGAGGAGCCACAGTGCCTGGGGCTTGTGCCTGCTGATGCCGTTAGTAGGGAGGGTGGGCAAGGTTCCAAGTTAGAAATAAAACTGAGTTTATTAGATTACGCTGAAGTTGGAGTTAAAATTTTATCTGCTATAACAGAAACAAAGTTTACACAGCAATCCAGGGTGCTAGTTAATGTCAAACGTGGAACCCGTGACTTCTTGGAGATAGATTTGGTGATATCTGTTCTAAGGTGGTGATATTTTTTTTTTTTTTTTTTTTGCTTTTCTTTTTTTTTGGAGCTGGGGACTGAACTCAGGGCCTTGCGCTTGCTAGGCAAGCGCTCTACCACTGAGCTAAATCCCCAACCTTAGTGGTGATTTCTTTTAATGGATTTTTTCACCTTCTTCCTTTAAATTACTGAGAAGCAAACAAAGCAAAACAAAAGGTGCCTTAATTACTCTGGACATTTTTTCCCCTCTCCCTGGGCTCCAATAGAAGTCATCCCTGCTTAGGCTCTGCGGCTGCTGGGCAGGCTGCTGACTCTCCCAATTCTTCATTCTCAGGCTGTGGAGCTGAACTGATGATGCATGGTGCATGTAGAACACAGAGCACAGAATAACCCGGGGGATGAACACCTTAGCTCTGTGCCTGTCTGCATTAGCACATGGATTGGGGTTTTTTCCTCTGGAGGAGTTCAATTAGCAATGAGTTTTCCCCACTGGAGAGACTGGTGGCCTGAAGCTAAAGCATTTAGATATTATGTGGAAGCTTTTTGGGGAAGGCTACTGCTTCGGTTTGGAACTGGGAACTGGACCTGGTGTTGAAGAAATAGCACGGTAGTGTTGGGTAGGGTTTATCACTAGCTGGTGTCGTGTGGATCAATGCTGTGAGGCTGCCTATAGCAAGTGGCTTGAGCCAAGCCGAGGGGCACAGCCTCAATCTTAGACACTGGTGCAGGAGACTCGTGAGTTTAGGTCAACTTGGGGTGCACAGTGGAATCCAGTACATGGGTACATAGTGAGGCCTTGTTTCATAAAAATGAAAGGGCAGCTCAGGAAACTTCGGGAAGGCTGAGAGCTTATTTACCTTTTTTTTTTTTTTTTTTTTTTTTGGTTCTTTTTTTCGGAGCTGGGGACCGAACCCAGGGCCTTGCGCTTCCTAGGCAAGCGCTCTACCACTGAGCTAAATCCCCAACCCTGCTTATTTACCTTCAAAAAAAATATTTATTCACTGTATGCATAGATGTGGGGTGGGGTGTGGCTGGCATGTGGAAGTCAGAGGACATCTTGTGAGTTGGTCCTCGCCTTCTATCATGTGGTTCCAGGGATCAAACTTGGGTCATCAGGCTTGTCTGAATGCCCCTTACATGCTGAACCATCTCACTGGCCAGGAGAGCACAGAGACTCATCAGGACACTCTGCATGGGGCCCACCTATCAATCACCTCACATGATTGACAGCTTTCACCCAAGAAGAAAGGTCACTCCCTCAGGACTGCACTAGGTACAGTGGAAACTGGTATAGATGTCAGATTCAGCTGGGCTGAGCCCTGGTTAATCCTCTCTGTCTGGTGGCAGGATCTTGACCAAGTTACCTAACTCTGTAACCTCAGGCTTCTTTCTCATCTTTAAGCTCTGGGCTGTGGTAAGACAGAGCTGAAAGTGTTATCTGCCTACAGCAGGCATGGTAAACAATTCATGTTGCCTTCTCCCTCTGATTCTTACTTATCTGCCCACAAAGAATTAGTAAACACTTGGGTTTGTCCACTCAGTGTCCTTGCTCCTTGTCAATCCTGACTTAACCCTGGCCATTTAACCATGGAGAAAAGGTTAGTAAGCAAATGCTATTCTAAAACTATCTGTAAACACCAGAATACCTCAGGTTGCTTTTGCACTAAAATGCAGGGCGCTTATGTTCCTTGTGAGCTATTAAACTCCCCATGGAGGTTTTAGAAGGGAAGACTGGGTATCCACCAGTGCTGAAGTAAAAACAGACTGACAGTGTAGATACCCTCCCACCAGTCTACACAGCCCCTGCAAGCCCTGCTTACTACTTTCTTGGTCAGAGCAAGCAGATCTGTATCTGAGAGCATGATTTCTAGGATGAAAAGATCCAATGTGGAAGGCAAATCTAGAGACCCAGAGCAGCTCGGACACCCTCTCTGCCTGGGACACGTCTAGCCTACGTAGTCCTGGGCAAGTAGCACCAGAGGGGTGGTGGTGTGTTGAGCAATTAGAGTGGCTTCTGTCAGGATCTGACAGTTGACAATCGATTGCGGGGCAGTTTTCCAGGGAGGGACCCCGGCTTCAGAACTTTGTTCCGTTCAGCGGCCAGTCACTAACTTCAACTGTGTTCTCTATTGGGTTGGACTATGTCAGTCTAACATCTGGGCTAGTGGCTCTGTTTTGAGCAGTATGGTGGTGAGTAGGCCAGGGTTTCTCTAGCCTGCCTGACATGCTGCCTTTTGTGTGTTTACTGGTAGTAGGGTATGGTGTGAACTTGTGTTCTGAGAAATAATTCAACGCAACTACAGGAGAATATTTTATAAGTGAAAAATATATAGATAAATTATTATGCAGACTAAACAACTTTCTCTGTGTTATTTATTTCAGGAGAACTACCCAATCCCTGAGCTGGGCCCAAATGGTAGGTCCTGATGTGACATTCATTGTATCTGCTGGTGTTGGCCTTGGAGGCGTGTGCATTGGTCCCTGCCCCTCTCTCTCCCTACCAGCTAATGTGCTTACGTCTTGTGCTTACGTCTTTGCTGGCTACAACGGTTTATTTTGGCTACTGTTTGAGGTAAAAGAATCACTGATAGAAGGAGAGAAGCTTAGATACCAGACTGCCGATTTGCCCTGGGTTTCTGATGTGAATCATGTGGACCAAAGGCAGAACCAACCATTCCTACCTAACAACCTAGTATCGTGTCTACCAGATTAGATGCCAAATCATAATTCTGGTTCTAAAAATCTACAGAACTAAATCTCCTAGTTAGTAAAGGAACACTGCGTTAGTACACCCAAGAGGGCCAGACCAGAACTATCTACTTGTTTGGTGAGGGTAGGCGGGGCTGTGGGAAGCCCTGTCCCTTCCCCTAATCAAAAGTGACTGAGTGAGTAGGGGCAGGGCTCCTAAAACCTTTGCTCCATTTCTAGGCCTCTCAGTGGGTGAGATGTTGTTGATGGCATCTGGACCTGGGGAGGTTATGCCAAGTGTGTTGGTCAGGGTAGATCCCTCCATCCCAAAATCCAGTTCATAATCTCTAGAATCCCAGGGTGAGGCTAGGGGTTAGTCAATGCACAAGTCTTCGGTCCCTTGGATACCTGTCCTCCTTGATGACCTGGGATGTTCGCAACACAATACCACACTTCAGCCCAGAAGCACAGATTCTGGGCAAATATCAGATTGAAAGTAGCTTTCTTGGTAACTCCTGAACTTTGCTACTCAAAGGTCAGCTGGATTGTTGACTTGCAGTGATAAGATAAACAAAACAAAACAAAAAACAAAACAAAAACAACAAAACAAAAACAAAAACCCAGCTGTTCCTCTCAGTGTTTAGTAACAATGCAAATTTAAGGTGTAAACATTTTCATGCATACAACTGTTCTGACTGTTCCGAGGAGGGACCTCACTGACCTGACAAGGTGGCTTGGTTGCAGAGGCAGCCAGGTCAGTAAGGCCTTTCCTGGTCTGGGAAGGGCCCCCTCTCACCCAGCCTACTCTCATTCTTTTGCCTTTTGCTGTAGTTGAATTGGGAGAAAATATTTCAGAAAGCAAGCATTTCAGCAAGAGACATCTCATCTCTTGATGCAGATTTGAACTTCTATAGAGAAAGCTGAGTTTTCCTGTTTTCAGTAATCTTTCTCTATCTTTGACCGCAGAATTCAGTCTGTCGTTCTTAACTGCTCAATCAAAACCAAGGGCAGAGACAATTCTCCAGAGCCATGGGGGGTGGGGTGGGGATTGATTGCTGTTGGTTTATGACAAATGCTGTATGTAACTGAGGTTTCTGAGTACATAGCACAGCTCTTGGCCTCTTTTTGTCTTTCAAAAATGGAGTTTTTCCTCAGGGAGGTGTTCATAAAGTCAGCTCAGTCAGACAGGGCAGGAATCCTTTGGTACTTGAGCTGAGAGGCCCAGCAGTGCCATCGTTTTAAACTTGGACACTTGGCAGTAGAAATACCACCGTACGTCACGTGATTCAGTCCCTCAAAGGGGATGTGTGAATTAACGTAGAGGAGAGCTAAGTAAAGCTGCACCTTTTTAGAAAATAAGGAACTTGGCAGTTCATCATGCAGTGACAAGCAACTGGTTATCTCCTGCAGAAGTTTGTTCTTTTAAATGGTTGACACAGTGCTCACTCCTCATAATATCTTGTACAAACAAAGTAAGATACCTATGTATATGTATGTGCATATATACAGAAGTTGGGAGAGGGGGAGGAGGACAGTTTATTTTATGTTAAGCCTCTGACCCTGTGACTGGGCGGTGTGGGGTCTGGAAAACTCTGGGCTTGCAGAGCAGGGCAGCAGTCTCTCCCAAGGTCTTTACTTGATTGGATGAGGCCCACCTACCTACTTTATGGAGGATAATTTGGTCCACTCACAGTCTTGATTAAATGCTAATTGTACCATTAGATGCTTCACAAGAACTCTGCCCTGTGAGCAAAATCTGCATGGACATTTGACCAAACAACAGGGTCTCCTAGCCCAGCCAAGTCAACAAGCACGGACCATCACACTCAGTTACTTTGCTGTGTTCAAGCTGATCTGTCTTCCTAGGCTTAGTTGGGCTCTCTGTTTAGCTCATTCTCCTTTGTAATCTCAATTCTGTACCTGACTCTGAGAACCCAGCTCTGCTCTGTGCAGAGGGAAATTGTTAGAGCCTCTGAGAGCAATGCAAGGTTCGCCTTTCCCTCACGTGTTTCCTCTGTCTCCATTATCATATTAGATGTGTTACTAAAGATGCATTCGGTGGGGATCTGTGGCTCGGATGTTCACTACTGGGAGCATGGCCGAATTGGGGACTTCGTTGTGAAAAAGCCAATGGTGCTTGGGCATGAAGCTGCTGGAACAGTCACAAAAGTGGGACCGATGGTGAAACATCTAAAACCAGGTCAGTAAATGTCGGAATGCTTTCGCTGGGAGTACATCTCGGCTAAGCACAGGTACAGGAGTGTATGAGGTAGTGCTGGGTCCCTAATGTAGGAATCTTACCTTCTGCCTCAGAGACCAGGGACAGAAGCAGGTACTTAGTCACAGTGTGTGCTGGGGAATGCAGGAATGATCAACGTTTCTTGTCTAGACCCCTACCCCTTTGGAAAAGATGGAAAACGTAAAATAAATCAGAAAAGGGGGTAGGGAAAGTATTCCTGTCATAAGCTACAAACTGCTTCCATATACTGAAAATCAAGACCTTTCTGATTTTACTTGTAATTATTCATTTACTTTTGAAGCTTTTAAAAAAAGATTTATTTAATATATATAGAGTACACTGTAGCTGTCTTTAGACACACCAGAAGAGGTTTCAGATCCCCATTTCAGATGGTTGTGAGCCACCATGTGGTTGCTGGGAATTGAACTCAGGACCTCTAGGAAGAGCAGTCAGTGCTCTTAACCACTGAGCCATCTCTCCAGCCCCAGGCTGGTCTTGAACTCAGAAATCTGCCTTCCTTTGCCTCCTGAGTTTTGGGACTAAAGGCGTGCTCTGCCATTATCATAATCACTGAGTGCCCAGAGAGTCTCTCCCAGGTGTGAGAGGGGGTGTGGTCTCACCTTGGAATGCACAGCCCACCATCGCTTTCTCCTGGTAGGGCTATTCCAACCCCACACCCTAGAATCTTTGAATTAGATCTTGCTTTTCTTTTCAGAGAGAGGTTCTTCCAGCCCAATTGGCTTCCATCTTGCTATATAGCCAAGGATGACCTTAAAATCTTGGCGTTCCTCCTTCTGCTCCGTTAAATTCTCATCTTAGGCAGCACTGTGGCTTTTTAACATGGCTAAGCCTTCTATCCAACCTTAAGCTAGTCAACTAGTCTTTCATTCCAAAGTTTTTGTTTTATTTAAGTAGAATAAATAGAGTATCTTTTTATTTATTCTGTAACAGTTTTGTGCATATTAGTGATGTATCCTCATCATGTTTGCCCAGGAACCCAGAAGTGATAAACTAACCCTACTATGTGTCTGCCTTCTTTTTACAAACCAGAGCCCAACTACTGTTGGAATGTTCACTGCTTGTAGGAAAACATGGCTGCAGTAAGCTTGTGAGTGCAATAGCAATGGCTTGTCCGGAAGACAGCATCTCACAGCACCAGACTCTCACATCCCTTTACCTCCTCCCTTGTACCCTGAGCCTGGGTGCGGTGTGATCTAGATGTCCCACCTAGGGGTGAGCACTCTAGTCATTTGTTCTCGGCACTTTTGTTCTGAGTCTCTACGTTACCTGCTGACCACTACAGAGAGACCTTTGTGGCCAAGGCTGAGGGTAGGCAGCACTCAGCTATGTGTATAAACACGAATATTTAAAAAGTAGCTTGACAACACATCCATTTAGCTCAGCAACGGTGGTAGGCTTCTCCCTGGGGCCTATAATGTAGTCTTTGATTTTTATTAGATGGCTAGGAAAACGGTAAAACCTGTATTTGATTATCCTAGAGTTGTTAGCAGCAGCAGACTGCATCATCCTCCAGCACAATGAATTAGTTCTGAACTGTCTAGGCATAGGTAACTATTAGTATCAACCTTCCTTTGCTAATGAGGCCATCAATGGCCTGGAGATGGCTTCAAATTAATCGGTGGAAGCTTGGGTTTGGTAGGAGGTGCTGTGAAATAGTTTAGTTTCTGAGCCCAGACATAAAGAGGAATTGGTAAACTTAGAAGTTAAACATTTGTCTCATTTAGGATTCTTAAATCAAGACCTCTACTTGTTGGTAATGCAAATGGAAAAGGCCTGTGTTGATGGAGGCTCATCTCAGAGTGGAAGGCTCTTATCTTCCAACACCCAACCAGTGACTGATTCCTTCCTGTAGTGTTGGACCAGGTTCTCTAAGTTCTAACAAGTGCTCAACTAATGTCTACTGTGGGTTCAGACTTGGGTTAGGTGCTTTGAGAAATGGAAAAAAAGCCCTGGATTGATTTATACATCTGGCTAGAGAGACAGACATTAGAACTTCAAACAGCACTAATTATTGGAGAAAAAAAAAGTACATAGTCAGGGGTTAAGGAAAGGACACAGAGGTGGTTAAAGAAAGTTCATAGATATGGGTCTTGGAGCTGGATATATGACAAGAATAGTTATAAACAGAAGAAGAAAGCTTGTGTGTATTGGCTGGCTGTCCATTAAACACTAATACATGTAATCATTTAATTCTTGAAAATGACACAAGGTACACATTATTAGCTTTATTAATACAGACACTGGAATGTGGCTCTTGCCCAGGATCACCCACTGGCTAGTCTGAGAGTTGGCTGGAATGCCACCCTGTTTGATCTGGCTCAAGAGTGAATATTTGAACCAATAAGCCACCTGTCATCTGAGAAGGTTTTATTTTGAGCTAGTGAAGAGGGTCAGACCAATAAAATGACATAGGTTAAGTAATGTGTCCGGATTCTCACACATCGATTCTCAGCAGATGTTCTCTACTGGGGAGTTGGTAGAGATGAAAAAAATATGTATACCCCTCTTAAAAATGACTCTTCAAATGAGAATTTCCATGTCATAATGTACTAATAATAACTAGGAGGTAAAATGAGATAATGTAAGAGTTGACCTTGAATGTCGAGTATGTTATCCTTAATAATTGTTACGTGAGCAGCAGAAAAGGTAGGCAGTGGGAGCAGGTGAGATCACACAAGTTGAGGACTACCTCTTCAAAGCCATTGGGATTTCTGTGAACCCTTGTGTTTTTAGAATATAAAGCTTTATTTTTTTTTTCTTTTTTTTCGGAGCTGGGGACCGAACCCAGGGCCTTGCCCTTGCTAGGCAAGTGCTCTACCACTGAGCTAAATCCCCAACCCCAAGCTTTATTTTTTTTAAAGTTTAATGTTTTTATGTGTGTGGGTTTTGTCTGCACGTGTGTCTGTGCACCGTGTGCACACCTGGTACCAAAAGAGAGTGTCAGATCCCCTGGAACTGGAGTTACAGGTATTCGTGAGCTGGCTGTGAGCTGGGAATCAAGACTGGGTCTTCTAATAGAGCAGTCAGTGCTCTTTCCAGGCCTTCTCCCGTGGTTTCTTATTATGGCAAAATATATATGAAGCAGACGACTTACTAATCTTAAGGTACTCTCAATTTAAATGAGGAGTCAAGATACTCAGAAATGATCTAAAAACAGGAGATTACCAGGAGTCTACCAACAAGAGAATAGCTTAGCTCTAGGTGCTGCGCTCACAGGATGGAATGCTATTCAGTCACACAGACACACACACACACACACACACACACACACTCACACACACACACACTCACACACACACACACACTCACACACACTCGCGTGCGCGCATGCGCAAAGGAATAGACCGTTGATCTATAACATGTATTAACCTAAAAATTTCCTTAATGAAAAGTGAGGTGCAAGGAATATATACCATGGTGATCTCCATTTTAATAAATACTGTGTAACCAGTGCTAATACAAAACAGACAAGCTCAGAGCCTCGGGTGCCTTAGGGGTTGGAGTGGGAGGCGAGAGGGTGAAGGTTCTGAGGCACTGAGAGAACTGTGTCACCACACATAATCGCAGCACACAGAAAGCTAAAGGACAAGGATTGCTGAGAGTTGAAGGCCAGCTAGGCTTAGAGATCCAGCTAGGCTAGATCTCAGAGGTGGTGTGGAGAGATCGGAGGAAGAGGAAAGGGAAGAGAAATGAGAAGGCGCCAACAAACAGGTCAGCCTTGTCTGTGATGTCAGGGTTTCCATGCTGGATTCCCACATCCGGCGCCGGCCGGTGAGCGGGCATGCCTTCATGGTATTTCTGCCCCTGCTGCTGTTTTCAGAGGTTGGAAAGCAGAACCAGACACAGCAGGCTTGAGGCTCAGCTTCTGTTCTTAAATGTGGTGCCATCTGCGTTCTTCTCTCCAGGAGATCGGGTGGCCATCGAGCCTGGCGTTCCCCGAGAAATAGATGAATTCTGCAAGATCGGCCGATACAATCTGACGCCATCCATCTTCTTCTGTGCCACGCCCCCAGATGATGGGAACCTCTGCCGCTTCTACAAGCACAGCGCTGACTTCTGCTACAAGTTGGTGCCCAGAGCCTTGCCAACCCCTGGGGTCCTTTATTTTTCATTGGTTGGAGATTTTTCTTTTAGTTCTTTATCTCGAGCAACTTTTACATAATACATACATACATACATACATACATACATACATACATACATACATACATACGAGAAGGGGGGAAGACTCACTAGGTGGTTCCGGCTAGGCCCAAACTCATGGAGATATATATCAGGATAACTAACCAGAGATCTGCCAGTGTCACGTGCCACCACATGCAGCCCAGCAGTCTGTTAATTACAAGGCGTTACAGGCAGGCCTTCCTCTCGTGGTGTGAAGGAAGATAGTCAACCTCGGGGTCAGTCTGACTCAACAGTGATCCTTCAGTTTAACTTCACGTTACCCAGATCACTAATAAAAAAATCACCACCAAGGTTGGGGATTTAGCTCAGTGGTAGAGCGCTTGCCTAGGAAGTGCAAGGCCCTGGGTTTGGTCCCCAGCTCCGAAAAAAAGAACCAAAAAAAAAAAAAAAAAAAAATCACCACCAAAATCACTTACCTCTTCCAGCTGTTCTGGATAGAACTTGTTATAACCAAGTCCACTGCAACCACAGAAAGCTAGGTGTGATATCACTCTCCTTTAATCCCAGCACTCTGGAGGCAGAGGAAGGCTTGGTCTATAACAGTTCAGGCCAGCCAGAGTCACTTCAAGACCCTGCTGGTGCAGGGCATGCGTCCTGGCATGGTAAGGTCAACCCCTCTGTATGTCTGGGGAGATGACTCTCTGCTTCTGTCAACTAGCAGAAGGCTAAGTGAGGCAATCAGTGCGTGTGCTTGTATACAGTCGGGTTTGCATGCCTAGTGAATGATGAATGGCAGTGGGGTGAGAACCATTGCGGTAGTGTATGCAAGGCTTAGCTGAAGCAGAAGAAAGCTAATGAACCAAGGCACACATCACAGCAAACTGCCCTTCCCTCGCCTGGGACAGTCTTGATCAGAAAGATACGTCTGAGAGAAAAGCAAGGTGCCACATGTTGTCCCTTTGAGCCCTAGCTGCTAGCATGCCATTCCCCTTATCAACCCAACTTCTCTTCCCGTATACCCTGGTCCCAGAGGCAGCTCTCAGCCAGTATGGGCTTGTGTGACAGAGCCTAAATGTGTCAACTGCTCAGTTGATCTGCTGGAACTAATTTGAGTTTTTTTTTTTCTTCTAATTTTTTTTTACTTTTTATTTTGGTTCCTCTTCCTCTTCCTTTCCTTTTCTTCAGTAAGATCTTACCATAGAGTCCAGGCTGGCCTGTAACTGACTATGTAGTCCAGGCTCATGGCAGCCCTCCTGCTAAGCTGGTCGGATTGCTGCGGCTACAGACATGCACACCACAGCTGGTTAGATCTGAGATTTTCTAGTACTCCCTGAAAAGACACAGGCTAGAGATCTTGTGGTGATGACTGAGGTCTAAAAGAAAGCAGGCTATATGGGTAGGGTGTGCCTTTCAGCAAGGGATTCCTAAATCAGCTCGTTTTTTTCTGGGTCCTTTGCCAAGTCATGGAAGTCAGAGGAACACAGTGGTAAAGCGCAAAATTGAACACTGGTCTCTGCCACTTGTTCACTTGATCTTGAGCAAGGACTTTAGGGTTTAAAATCCTTAATGTCCTTCCTTGCCTGTAAAATAGGCATCATGATAGTACCTCCCTGACAGAATAGCTGGAAGAACTGATCTGAGGAGGTCCCCTAGGGCCCTCTGCCTTTCCTCCAAGGCTTCCTTCTGATAATCTCTGCCGAGTCAGAATAATCAGTCCTTCAAAATTCTGTGTTACAAAGGTCTGTCCGATGATCCTGAGCCAGGAGGCTGAGGACTGATGCTCTTATGTGTTGCTGACAGGGGATTGTACAGGTAGACAGCTGTCTCTATAACTTGTCTCAGTTCTGGAAGCCTGCTGGGCCCAGAGAGTAACCGGTGACAGCGTGGGTTGGAAATCGGAAACTTAGTCAGGTTGAAATGTTTTGCTGATTGAGTTGAAAATACCCCACAGATGTCTTATGGACCACTGGTGCTGGTGATAGTGTGGGTTGATGTCTTGATTTTAATTTATATTATTTCCTACAACATCCTTCTGCCTCTGCTCCCTGGATGTCTACCCAAGCCTTCCTCTCTGATCCTGTTTCTCAGGACCCCTACACTGCCACTACCTCTGCATTTCCTGTCCCATATCTTCTGGTGTCCAGCTCCCCCTTCTACCCTCTTGTCTTTCACATGAACACTACTGTAAAATCCACCAGGATGCCTGTGCTCTGGCGTTCATAAGTTACAAAGGGCTCTGCACGAGGAAAGCCATAGTCCTCATTCTGGCCCTCGGTCAGTTGTTGGAAGGGCTGCTCTCAGACTCCTGGCCTTCTGCTGTGAACTTGGAGCCTTGCTGTCAGCCAGGCACAGCGTGGAGGAGGCAGCCCCTGACAGAACACTCAGATGAGGTCCCTTTCCTCCCCTCTCACCCTGACCTCATTTCTTTTTGGTGTTTGTATGCTAAGGAGAGGTTGGAGAGAGGAGAGAAACTCAGCTTAGAGCCAATCCTTGCTCTGTGGGAGAATGTGAAGGGGCAGGATGCCGTGACTGAGGATGTGTGTGTGTGTGTGTGTGTGTGTGTGTGTGTGTGTGTAGAAATGGGACCTAAATAAACACTGGATAGCTGGGAACCAGGGGTAGGATAGGACCCCCCAGAGACACTTGTGCCAACTGAGGGCGGCCAGGACTCCTTGTCACACCTTTAGCCTTTTTGTCTCCTGAAGAATAAAGGGGAAAAATCCTCCCTGCCTGCCTGACAGTGTTGTCCTGAGGGTAGGTGAGAAGGCATCCCACTTTGCCAAGCCTCCCCAAACACTCACTGTCGCCATCACAGAATCGGAGTTGTGGATGCGGTTGAGATGCCAGCTGGCTTAGTAAAGAAGCTGAGAACTTAGCAGCAAAGGTTCTGTGGGCTCTGTGGAAAGTTCCCACTTCCATCTCAGCCAGTCATGGGGCAGCTAGGGATACATGATGAGGATGGTAACAGGGATGCTACCTCACTGCTTGGCAAGTGCATACTAGAAAGCCATAGTGTGAACTGCTGCTTATGTGCAAGTACTGGGTTGCTGGGTTCAGTCCCTAGCACTTGAAAAAAAATCACCAGAAACCATGTGTTCACTGAACTCTGAAGTGATGTTGCCAAAGAACTTTACTTTCCTAGGGACATAATAATATAGCATGGCTTTGGGGGCAAACATCTGGCTTCTAATTCAAACCCTTTGAGCTTCACTTTGAACTTCTGAGATGAGCCATTTAACTCTTGCAGCCTAATTTCTTTCTCAGTGGGGGGTGGGGGAGCAGGGGAGAGGGGGCTAATAGCAACTACCAAATCATTCTAACATTGTTGTGAGCAAACATAGCGTGTTCACTTAGTACATGGCTATCCACATACGTCAGGGTTTAAATGTTATGATGGTGTAGGACCTTAGGCAAATACAGTGTAACGTCAATGACAGTATTACTGTAGTATTACTGTGGTATTGCAGTGTAGACTTGAGAGCATCGTCAGTACCTTGATAGAGTCAGACTAACTGTGGATGTTGGATTACTTCTCAGGCTTCCTGATAGTGTCACCTTTGAAGAAGGGGCCCTGATTGAGCCTCTCTCTGTGGGGATCTATGCCTGCCGTCGAGGTTCGGTTTCCCTGGGGAACAAGGTCCTTGTGTGTGGAGCTGGTAAGAAACAGAGGGCTTGAGGCTGTGGATTCCCCAGACAGGAATGAGGAGATCCTTCCCCTCTCTCATTCCTTCTCCAAGAACTGGGTTTGACCATAGACTCTGGGAAGGAGGGCGTTAGATAGTCTGGCTCAGTGATCAGCACTGGGCTAAATAAAGGAACCATCGAGGGAATGTATCCACACACATCGGCACCTGGAGGCTGAGGCCGGAGAAGTTCTGTGTATTCCAGGCCAGTCTGAGTTACACAGTGAGAACCTATCTCAAAAAGGCCAAACAAAGAAAAGAATAAATGTCTGTGAGCATGGTAGCAACTAACATTCGATTTCACAGGGAATAAACTCTTAGCCATTATAAACCTTGCAATAAACTATGATCCCTTGACATACACTAGGGAAATATTGGGGGTAGTGAAGGGAAGAACTTGGCAAATCACACAAGAGAAGTGAGAGGTTTGCCGCTCTGCAAAGGGAGTAGGTAGGCCTGGTAACAGGAGGGAGTCAGATACTGACCAGGACCCTGTTCTTGCTACTTGGAACAAATCTCAGAGGCCTAAGACCAAATAATTCTGTGTTTTTAATTGCTGGTAAGCCGGATAACACATGCACATGTGCATGTGCATGCATGTGAGTGTGCGAACACACATAGGAATTCGTTCATAGCCCATTACCCACAAGCCTGGGAGAAGAACCACTGTTAATATTTTGGTGCAGAGTCAGCTTTAGTTTTGTGGGTTTTTTACTGTTTTGTGGTTTTTTTTACTGTTTTGCTTTGTTTTTAGTGGTCTAGCTGGGTAGTCAATTCACTTTGGATTCATGATGTTCCTACTTCAGCTGCCCAAGTGGAAATGCAGATGTGTGTTCCCATCCCTGGCTAGGCTTTGCATGTGGCTTAAGACTTTAGAAAATAGAGTCTTGCTAATGTAGCTCAGGCTAGCCTTGAATTACAGTCTTGCCTCAGCCTCCTGATGTCTGGGATTATAGGCTTTAGGCTACAGAAGCCTGTGCTCCCTTAAACAAACAAACAAACATCCCTGGGCTCAGCTGCAAAGGTGCAAAGGTACCTACCACTAAGTCTGATGCGGAGCTCAATTCTGGGGACCCACATGAAGAACCAAATCCTGCCATGTCAATGGCAGGCTGCAAAGTTACAGCACAGTCTTTGAAGCCGTGCAGCAACCCTACCATACATGGTACCTGCGCTAGTCTCAGACATCTTAGGTATTCCCAGTGTTTTGCCTACTGGGGGAAATACACAAAGTTGTTTTCTAACAAAAAGAGCCAAACTCAACGTATTTTTTTATTGCCTTGTGTGGGGCTTTGTTTTATCTTAAAACCACAGTGCCATCTAGCAATCAAATACCAGGTTAGTGGGTGGGTCAACCCAGGGACCCACCTCAAGGAAGAAGGATGCTTGATGCATCAAGGAAGAATGTGACTCACCCTGGGGAGGGGTGGTATGTTCTCCTGAAGTTGGGGTCAGGGAAATACATCCAGACCTTCTGGTGTCTAGTCTCTGGTGCTTTTCAATTCTCTCCAGCAGTGCCTAAGAGAAAGGAAACTGAAAAGTGAAGGGTCAACCAGAACTTACTAATAAGAGAAAAACCCTTCATTTGTACACATCTGTGTTCATGAACAGCTCTAAAACTCTTATTGTTTGCCAGGCATTTGGATGGACACTTGCAACCCATGCACATGTGTGTACACAAAACATGGCTCCTGTCTGGGGCTCAGGCAGGGAAAAAGTTGATGCTTTTTTTAACATACAACAAACTTCTCCATTCTCTGCTTTGTCTAGGGCCAATTGGGATAGTCACTTTGCTTGTGGCCAAAGCAATGGGAGCTTCTCAAGTAGTGGTGATTGGTAAGATGGGTTTCTTTTCTTTCTTCCTCTTCCTCTTGTTCTTCCTCCTCTTCTTTTAGTTTCCTTGAAACAAGGTTTCTTTGTGTAACCCTGGCTATACCTTGAACTCAATCTGTAGGCCAGACTGGCTTTGAACTTAGTGATCTGTCTACCACTGCCTTTTGAGCACTGGGATTAAAGGCATGGCTACCACATCTGGTGGTAAGGTTTTCTTCTGTTTAAATCTCTTTGAGAGGGAAACAGGTGGAATTGAAGCCAACAATGGGCCTCGTTCTGTCTGTCAGTCCATTTTCTGTTGCTTAGAAAGAAAATGCTTTACTTCACTGTTTCAGAAGACAAGAATCTAAGATTAAACTATTTTAGTAGTCTGGTCTCTCATGAAGGCCCCACCGTGGATGGCATCACAATGACAGGAGCGTGTGGTGAAAACAGAACACCAGATAGATCCAGACCCGGTCCCAGAACACTGGTCCCTTTCCTGGACAGTAGCCCAGTGCACAGGTCCCTGCTCCTAAAGGTTGTACTACCTCAGCTCTTCATGTTGTAGAGCAAATCTTGTGTGAACCTTTTTTTTTTTTTTCTTTTTTATCGAAGCTGGGGACTGGACCTAGGGCCTTGCGCTTGCTAGGCAAGCGCTCTACCACCGAGCTAAATCCCCAACCCCTTGTGTGAACCTTTAAGGGATAAACCATAGCATGTTCTGAAGTATAGGTGTCTAAAAGAGCTTCCGCCTGCTATCTCCTGGGTTCTAGAGCTGAACAGCCTTCCCAGGAGTGAGCAAGTCAGGATTTAGAAGTAGGCCCTTCTGTGAAAGGAGAAGGTAGCTGTTGTAGAGAGGAGAACTCACACTACCCCTCTTAATGCTAAATGAAGGATCATGCTTGGTCTGTCTGACCAAAATTAGTGCATGCATGTCCGGTCCATGTATGTGTGTTGCTATGTAGAGCTGTAGTGTGTGGGAGGCTGGGTAGAGGTTTGTTTGTATGTAAAGGGTGTCTGTGAGTGGGTGCATATGTGTTGCACTAGGCGATGTGTAGCGCAGGTTGTGTCAGGCTCAGCAGCCTCAGCCCTGCACTGGGGATTGCTGTTCAGCTCGAGTGTCCCATTTTATTTTCTTCCTTGTCGGTACTCGGCTTCTCCACTTGAAGTGACTGTGCTTCCCTCTAGACCTCTCTGCTTCTCGGTTAGCCAAGGCCAAGGAAGTTGGAGCAGACTTTACCATCCAGGTTGCCAAAGAGACCCCTCACGACATTGCCAAGAAGGTGGAAAGTGTGCTGGGGAGCAAGCCAGAGGTCACCATCGAATGCACGGGAGCGGAGTCCTCTGTCCAGACGGGCATCTATGTGAGTGAGGGGAGTGCAGCTTGCCGCTGTGCAGCTTCGTGGCAGAGATGGTGCAGATAGGAAGGGGGTGGCAAGGAGGTTATTCTGCCATCCAGCTCGGCCAGGCTGCTGTCTGACCCCAAGCTGAGGCAGACAACCCTTCTGCACTTCATTTTCCTACTGTTTGTGTGGACTTGCTTTGAGTCCTAGTGAGGTTCAAGTATGAAAAGCAGACACACCCCTTCAGGATGGGGTTGCTGTTGGTGTCGCACAAGTACAAGGGAAGCAACGCTCTTGGCAAAGTCATAAACAGGATAGACGGAACTGAGCCTTGGTAGAGTGGGAAATTCCTGTATTGTTTTATTGAGGAAAACTAGTCTTTGTGTCATTTATTCAAAGCCACAGTTAATAATTCAGCTAGTCACAAAGGTGAGATGGAGTTTTTTTCAAGGCCATAGTTGGTAATTGAGGTGCTGTCTTCCAGAGTTAGGGGCAGATAAGCTGTCTGTGCCTGATTCACCCCTCAAGGTCCCACCCTATTAGCAACTTATAGGGAACAGAGGGAGTTGGGGTGGGGGAAGGTGTGGCGGTGACAGAGCAAAGTACAAGGAAAGGAGGAAGAACTAACCCTTTGGATGCCAGCCCTCTGAGCGTGATACCTCTGTGCCTGGCGGTAATTCCTGAAATCAGTTCTCAGTGAGCATCCAAGTCCTCAGGTTCTCAGTGCCTTGAGTCAGGATCAAGAATCAGCCCCAGCCTGAGGAGGCCCTACTGCCTAAGCTTTTGTCACTGGATGGGAAGGAGCAGACAAGCAGCTGTGTGGTGGGAGGGCCCGAGCTGGGAGAAGCTCCTGCCTCTACCTTAAGGACCTACTTCAGAAATGCACGGGTCACTTTGCAGCATGTGAAAAATTCAGGGAGACTGGCAGCCAGCTGTGGCACACCTACCTCTAGCTGTGGCATGCCCTTGGGCCTGGAACTCATGCAGCATTGCTATGATTCTTTCTCCGAAGACAGTGTCACAGAGCTAGGGGATGACAGGAGCAAGTGTCCTGTCCTGAGTTTCTACTAGAGTCAACAAACCCTCTGCCCCACCTTCATAGGAAGCCAGTGGTCTCCATGCGGGACCTAGGGATGATGAGTCTGTTGATGGTAGGGCTACTCTCATGGTGCACTCTCTTGGGTACCTCCTGGGTGCCAGGCTCTGTTTTAATCACATTGCAAGTTGTGGCAGCAAGGAAGTTCTGTCTGCCATCTGCAGGTGGCTAGCAGGCCAGTGGTACCACACCACAGAGCAGCAGTGAGGCACGCGGTTGTCCTTCCTATTCTGCCCTGATATCTGGGAACAGATGTCACCTTCCACCGTTGATGCTGTAGGACAGTTGCCAGGCAACCTGGATGGCATAGAGGTGAATGTGATCTGAGGTATTCTCCAGGCATGACTCATGTCCTCCTGACATGGTTGTAGAGCCATCATGCAGAAGGTATGGTGATCCCCTCCGATGAGCACAGCAGGCAGGGGCACCAAATGTGGGCCTATATCTTCCTGCCTGGAAGGTGACTGAGTGCCGTTTGTGAGTGTGGATGCCCATGGGCAGAATGAGGGCATCTCTTAGTATATTAACCACACCCACAGTGGGCTGGTGATCTGAGCATTCGTTGACCTGTGGCTAGCATGCTGCTGGCCTTTGCTACTTGGAATAGCCAGTAAGTTCCTCCTTTTGTCAAGGAAGGCAACTCCCAAGTGGGGAAACCATTTTCCTGGAAAAATCAATCAAGAGTTTTCTGTGACTCAACTCACAGCTTTGACCTCTCACTGGTCTCCAATAGGGACAGTGATGTTTTTCCATTGCACATATATTTCTGAATGGTTTGTAAGGATTTCTGCACTTTAATGAAAACAGAAAACAGCCAAATGTTGAGTGCACGTAAGTGCCAAACCCTGTGGTTGTTATTCATGAGGTGCTTGCTGAGGAACCATGTTCAGGCCTGTGCTGCTCAGTTTTGATGCCCGCAGCCTGGAGTACCACCTCTCATCTGGTACCGAAGACCTCTCCCCTTGGCATTTCTTTGGCCTCCCTCAAAAGGGCTGGCTGTGCGCATCCCTGTAGCTCTTTTTGTAGCTTTCACGATGGTCCTGGTATAAGAGCTGCTGCCTTGTCTGACCAACTTGTCCTTTTTTCCTGTGGCCAGGGCCACTGAATGCCATGGGGCCAGCACTGTAGTTACAGGGCATTAAATGGAGGTTTTCTCCCCCCGTAACATGCTTCAAGGAGGAAGTGATTCACTGAGTCTAATTTCATGATGTTAGCAGACATTAGGGAAGACAAAAATCCATTATGCCCAGTACTTTTGAGGTGAGAGATAAAATGGTTCCTGTCAGGCCTCCTGGATGAAGCTGTTTTTAAACCACAGTAGTTTCAATAGTCTGTCTGTGTGGTGTGGATGAAGCTGTGTCGCCTGCTTTATGTGATGGCTGCAGTTTTCTCCCTACTGATGAGCTCAGAGTGTGGTTCCCAATTTTTATTTTTATTTTTTTTTTTGAGATGTGGGGGGTCTCAACTATGTAGCCCAGACTGACTTGGCCCTTACTCTGTAGCCCACACTTGTCTTGAACTCTCAGAAGCCCCCTGCATCGGCTTCCTTGGTACTGAGTATGGCACTGTGCCCACCCAGTAATTGACTTCTAGTGTCTCTTCTCTGTCAACCACTCCATCAATCCACATTTCTGGGTCTTCAAAAGCTGATTTTCACCTGCTGCTCTGTTAACGTTTGTTGGGTGGTGTGCTGAAGAGTAGTGTGGCAGTATAACAAACACTTGTTGTCCAGCTCTCATCTGGACCTCCTGTATACATCCTGACTTTTCCTGTCTTTATTCCTTCCTTAGGCCACTCACTCTGGCGGGACCTTGGTGGTTGTGGGAATGGGCCCCGAGATGATCAATTTACCCCTAGTGCACGCAGCTGTGCGGGAGGTGGACATCAAAGGCGTGTTTCGATACTGCAACACGTGAGTATGTTTAGGGTGATGGAAGGTGACCAGTGGCCAGCATGCCCGAGACAGGTCCTGTGTAGCCCCTGAGACCAGGCGTCTCTCTTGCTTATTCATGTGGCCATTCTCTGACCACAGGGCTGTTAAGAGAGAGCGTGTACTTTGTCCTTAAGACTTGTTTTCTCCCCTTTTAAAGGGAATAAGGGATCTGTCTTGGAGAGTTGCTTCTCTCCCACCTCACACATATTCTGCTGTTCCCCAGCATGTGCAGTGAGGGTGCTCTCTCCGGAGCACACTTCCCCAGTGATGCCTCTTACTCCCAGCCTATACAGTTCCATGCCCTCAGCGCCCACTTTATAGTCAGCTCTGCCACTCTGGGCTGCTAATTGGTTATCTTGAGCCCGTCCTAGGCTACCTCCCTGATGCTTTCATTGTATTGGCATCCATAGTATAACTTAGGCCTTCATGCCAAAGAACTTTATGGCACAGGTCTGTCACAGAGGAGCTAGAAGCATGGATGTGGTGACTGAAAATAGACTCCGTACCCAAAGATTATAACCCACAAGACTTCTGTCACTTTAAAGCTGACCTTGCAGAAATAAATATGGTTGAGCAGTTCCTGAGCTTAGTAACTGGGGGACCTGACTCTTCCGGAAGGTTAATGGACTGCCTGTGATCTCTTACAGGTGGCCGATGGCAGTTTCCATGCTTGCATCGAAGACTTTGAATGTAAAGCCCTTAGTGACCCATAGGTTCCCCCTGGAGAAGGCTGTAGAAGCCTTTGAAACAGCCAAAAAGGGACTGGGGCTGAAAGTTATGATCAAGTGTGACCCCAATGACCAGAACCCCTAAATGTGATTGCTCTATGCCCTTAGCCCACTCTCTCAGCATCTAAGGGCTAAATGGACCAGAAGGGGAAGCCATTAATGCAGAACCTTCTTTTTGAATGGTAGGAATAATAAACTCATAAGCCGAGAGCCTTAGAGGAGCTGGCGTGCCTTAAAGACAGAAGTAGGGGCACCTTGGGGGACCTCGTAGCCAGAATGAGATGCGTATACTGAGTAAAGTCTAGAACCAAGAGTCTGGCAGAGAGGTCCCGGAAATGCCCTTTCTCAGTACCTTCTTTGGGTGAGGAGACGAAGCATGCCTTCGTCCATGTTCCAATGTGGGTGCCAGAGAGTGGGGCTAACATGGAGAAATGACGTCATTAACATGGGAGTGGCCCCAGAGCTGTTCAGAGCACAGTGTTTCCCAAGTGTCATTTGATTTGAGGGGAATAAGGGCACTCAGCTCTGCCTCAGCTCAGAATTCTGTCCTTACATTTGCAAAGTGGAGGCCTTCTTCCCAACAGTGCTCATTCATGTTCAGGAGCAGTACTGGTTGCTAAGCAACCAGGAGACTTCCACCCAAAGATCCTAAATCCAGCCTAACTCATACAAGAGGGCCACAGGAGGGCTTGAGTTTCCCACTCACAGGATTCGCCTCCTCTCCCAGGCTCACTCCTAGGCAATTATTATCCCATCCCACTCAGAAGATGCTCCCCTTCTCGGCTGTTAAGGCTAGTGATATCTGATGGATGGGTATCACAGAGCCTAATTAAATTATGGGGCTTTTCTTTATAAGATCTGGGTCCAAATCATGCCCTTTGTGATCTTAAGATAATCAAGAAGAGCACAGTAACTGTGGTGTAACTTGGGCTGCAGTCTGTAATCCACCTCTTCAGCTATGAGTAGGGGACACGTGAAAAAAAAAAGACTCTGCTGGAGAAGACCATGGCCAACACCTGAGCTTTCTCAAACTGCTTCCAATAGTAAATTCTGTCGCTGGTGTTGAACTCTTGTGTGCTTTGTTCTGTTTAAGGAGCAAACTTAGGTTGCCTGTTTCTTACACGGAAGAATAACAAAGCCTACAGCAGGGGACATGGTTTCCGTACTAAACACAATCTTACAAACTACTCGACCCCTCTGAGGGCTGCCCATCTTATATCCTGCATATCAGATGTTTATTACTGCTCATAACGGAGAAATTCCAGTTACGGGGCAGCAACAAAATAATTTTATTATCTCCTAAAATGAGAAAAGCCCCTCCTCACCTTGGAAGACTTCTCAAAGATGTCTCAGGAAGGGGCAGACTTCTCTGTTAAACTTGCAAATAGTGTGCACAGCAGGAGTGTGTGTTAACAGCAGCAAAGCCCCAGATAACCCGGCAGATTCTATGTCACATCCCCTTTAGCTGCCACAATGACTTCTTACCCATCCTAGCACCAAAATGGGGTGGGCTGTTCAGTGTGCCACCAGCATGGTGTTGTATCTGAGTTACCGAGCGTTATTCAGACGCTCACAGAAGGGGCTGTAGAAGATGGAAATTCCTTCCCTCCATCTCCATTCAGTACTGTGTTGACTGACTTGGTGAATCAGTCCCGGAACCAAGAACATGAATTCCCCTGGAGCTCCCCAGTGTTGGAAGGCCTTGGCGGCTTCTGTATACTCTCACCAGGTAGGGCATGCTTTCAGTCAACATGGAGGACCCCGCCCAGTTGGCACTCCCGGCACTGGGGTGAGGAGGGTAGGGCTAAGGGTGGAGAGTTAAGAGGACCCCGAAGGTGACAAGGGAGGAGGGGAAGGCAGCCCGTAGGCCCACTGTGTTGCTTCTGGATTTTATTTCCTGGCTAGCTCTTCCCAGTATCTCCAGTGTAGCACAGCCTTGCCTGCTGTTTTGCATAAAGGAAGCTGGTAGTGAAGCCAGAGGTCAAGCGTAGGGGAAACATTCAGGATGTGTTTGACTATTTGCCTTTTCTTCAGAACTGTCCCTGCTCATGATGTCAGCCTAAGCTCAAAGTTCAGAAACCAAGAAGGAAGCAATGGTCAGGCAGCCGCTAGGACAGAGGCTAGGAGCTCAGTCAGGTACACTCCTGCTGGCAGCCACTTCCCCTCCGTGCTAAATTCATGGGACTAAGAAGAATGGTGGGGAAGGGTCTGCATGTGCTGCAGCTTGCTAAGGCTGATGGGACGTGCTTTCCAGACACGAGTGGGTGCCATTTTGGTGTTGCCCAGCCCCCACACCATCCTGGTCCAAAGCCTCTGTACCTCACTCTCAGTTTTTAAAGGCCTAGCTGGGTCAGGCTGGGTGTTCTTTCCCTGGCATCTGATAGTGGGCAAGGGTGGAGTTGGTGTTACCACTGTGTGATTTCTTGGTGCGTCCTCCAACCCGAGGGGTTGTTTGTTTCCTGGACCCATGTGACCTCTGAGAGGAAATGTATCATAGAGGATTCATTACCGAAGTGATTGTATGACAAGACAGTACTTTACCAAACCTTCCTGAGTCACTGGGAGGGAAGGTCATTCACGTAAAATGTCCCTTCGCCATGCTGCACTCTCTTTAGCAGGTGTAACTCTGAGAATTGCGGACTTAACTGGATGCTGATCTTGGATTATTGGAATCCCAAAACACTCGACAACTGGAGACTTTTGAGGAAGTTTCTGAGTTCTGAGTAATTGAGTAGAGTAGCCATGCTGTTCTCTGCTCTCTTGCTTTGCAAGTGTACTGAATGCTGTGCTCCTCTGGCTTGACAGTAGACACTTCAGGTGCTATCTACTTCTATTATCTCCAAAAGGAAACATGTTCCTTGTCACATACCATGTGCTTTGGGACAGGGCTACTGGCATCAGAATCATCGAGTTATTGATTCTTCTAGGCCTGGTAAAACAGCTAAGTGGGTAGCGATGCCTCCTGCCACCAAGCCCTATGACCTGAGCTCAATCCCTAGGAACCACTTGGTGGAGGCAAAGAATGTTGTCCTCTGCGTGACACAGACACAGACACACACACACACACGTACGCAAATGCAAAATGTAGTAAAAAAAAAAAGTTATTGATTCTCGGGAACTTAATCAGAAAACTATTATCAGCAAATCAAGAGGTCAACATATGATCTGAGAGGGAGGGAGGGAGGGAGGAAAACTCAGATAAGAAGCTATTAATACTGGCAGAGTGAAGTCGGTGACTCAGCAGGCGCAGGTCAGGGAGTCAGTCAGACTCGATACAACGCAGAGACCAGTGGGCTCCAGCCAGAGCCTCCCTGGACTGACACCACGTTGGCTTCCCTGTGCTAAAGTCCCACATCCTGCCATACTCAAGTAAACTAGGACCCAATGGCGCCGTGCCGTTGCTTCTACAGTTGCTGCCCTCTTCCCAGAATGTGTCTGCAGGGGGAGTGATGCTCCGGGGGGTGGGGGGCGATAGGCATTTCTGGGGGAGGTTAGCAGGGAAAGCCTGACACCCCACTTCTGCATTATTGTGGGCTGAATCAGCATCCAGGAAAATCGGCCACGTAGGTGACGGAAGTGGCAAAGGAGGAGACTGGCAGATGCCCGAAGGGCCTGGGCTCCACAGAGTAACGAATAGGTGGGCGCACTCTGGGCGTCTGTGCCCGTTAGACTCATCTCAGCCTCAGGTCCCTTTAAGTAGGAAAGTAATACCTACTTCGGGGTTGTCATGGGGTCAGATGAAGTCATTTTGAAATTCTTTGCCTGTCACTATGATGGTGTTTACCGAGTGTCTGTGTTCTCTCCTTGTCTCACCAAGATTTATCTCCTTGCCTGTTAAAGAAGCAGGGTGAATGAACCCTCAAGATTTGTTTTTTTCTAGCTCCAAGCCTCTGACTCTGCCAAGGTGCTTGAAGATATATGAGACCTACCCCAAGGGGCTGGGAAAGGTCTGGTTAGAATGACCCAGCATTCTCTACTCTTCTATGAAAACCATGCTCAGCCACGACAGGCCTCGTTGGATAGGGAGCCAGGAAGCAGGGAGGAGAGAAACCCAGGGATTTTCTCTTACAGCCCCCCATCCCTGTTCCCTGTTCTGTCTGACTACCACTCAAAGAAGCCCTAGATAGACCCAGGTGGTCTATGGGGCCTGGTCCGCTCTGGACAGGCACTTCTAAAGGTTATGGCCAAGTCTCATTCTACGCTGTGAAGGCGTCCCTACAGACTAGCAAAGTACCTGGCTCACAGGAACACATTCTTCAGACATCTGTAGCCTGGTAAGAGAGAGCCCTACCTCTCACCTCTGAGCAGCTCTGCTCCTCTGTCAGTCTGAGCTGACTCCAGAATAGCTGGGCTTCCTTAAGGAGCTAGGCTAAGTGTCTAAGTGTCTAGTGACTCACAGTAAGGAGAAGTGAGGCTCTAAAACCCAAGAGGATCAGGTGCAGAGACCACTGTCACCTGCCACCAGCCCTAGAATCCCACCAAAGACATCCCAAGCAATTCTGGACCAGAGACAGAGCACACTCTTCTCCCTGCTGTGTGGGGGGGAAAGGAGGCCTTTTAAGACAGCAAGTAATTTTCAATCTGTGTATCATGACCCCTTTCACAGGGACCATATATCAGATATCCCGTGTATCAATATTTACATTATGATTCACAACAGCAAAATTGTAGTTATGAAGTAGCAACAGAAATAGTTGGGGTCACCACAACACAAGCAACTATATTAAGGGGTCACACCATTATGAGAGAACCACTGAGCTAAGAGATTTATACCTGCAGGGGACTGCAATGGGCCAGACACTTTGAGGATGATAGATGTGTTAATTCACTTAACTGTCACTGTCATCTAATCAGGTTAGTACCATTACCCCATTTTATAGCTGAGAAAATAGAGACGCGGGGAGATTAAATAATTAGGCTGAGTACAGTGGTGTGTGCCTGTAAATCCCAGCACGTGGCAGGTAACGGCAGGAGAATCACAAATTTGAACCTGATTCCTTCAGTGTAAGGATGGAATCGGGGCTTTCTTGAATGCTAGGCAAACACTCTACCCTAGAACACACTGACTTTTGACTGACCTTTTGTCTTTAAACCTGTTTTCACTGGGAGGACGCCACAGGCTGTCTGCGAATTCTCTAGAGAACTTTGTTTTCTTTGTCCTTTTAAAATTTGCTTAGAGAAAAACGTCACCTTAGTTTACAGTTCATAGAGCTGTTTTATGTTTGGTTGTTTGAGATTGGGACTTGCTGTATAGCCCAGGCTGGCCTAAAACTCTCAATCCTCCTGCCTCGGTTTCCTGAGGGCTGGAATGTATCCCTAATTCTGGTTTTTAACTACAAAAAGGCTTAGAGGGGGCTGGAGAGATGGTTTAGAGGCTTAAAGTACTGGCTGCTCTTGTAGAGGACCTGGGTTCTATTCCCAGCAACCACGTGATGCCTCACAACCGCCAGCAACTCCAAGTCCAGGGAATCCACAGCTTGTGTGCGTACCAGGCACACACGTAGTAAACAGTACACACAGGCAAAGTGCACATTTTCATATTTTTATGTGTGTATGTATAGGACAATATTTTTAAAGACTTGACAGAAGTAAAAAAGAAAATTCCACGATTACTAATTGTTTCCCTTTTTGTCTTGGAATGCACTAAAACCAGGGCCTCTTGTGTGCTAGCAAACATTGTACAGATGAGGTGTAGCCCAACCAACTGCTCGTAATGCCTATCAGCAATTGTGCTTTTTTCTAATCTCCTTACAGAGATGTGGGTTTGGCATTCCATCCTCCGTCTCCTCCGATCTGAAATGCTATTGAACCCCTCTGCTTCCTCCCCAGGGTTTCTCTCAGGGTCCCTTACATCTTAAGCGAACCCCAGTCAGACCATATCTTTGCATCTATGTCCCACGGTTCCGTGTAACTCCCACAACCATGGACCCCTGTCAGAGAACTCATTCGAGGCTTCTGGGTTTTGACTGTTCCTTCAAAGGAACAAAAAAGGAACATGGGCATTCTAACTTTCAGTTGCTAATTCCCTTTCCCAAATCATGGGATATTTTCTTCAATTTATTCTCTATTTCTAGGGCTTGAGACATAAGGTCCAAAGACATTTTATTGTAGGTTCTTAGATGATCTCCCTGCAGTCCCAGTAACCAGCCAGCAACAGGACACTTTGGTCTCGCCGCCGAATTCAGAATTGGCAAGTAGATAGGTAGGGAAAGGCCGTGGAGGACAGTACATTTGCCGAGCCTTACAGATGTTATGTCATCTCTCATCTGGGAATGGAGGCTCCAAGCAGTAATGGAGCCCAAGTAAAGAAAGTTAGCAAGCAGGATTTAAGCTGCAGGGTGATGCTCCCAGAGGCCATTTTCTCAACCACAGTGAAGTTATCGGTTCTCCATGACGGTCTCAGCCGTTCTGTCCCTGTCCCCTGTTGTTCTCTTCCATTAGCTGCTAGGGCTTGCTTTCATGTTGGTTTTCCCCCCGCTTTGGGTCTGTTTAGACCTCTGAAAAGTTTCTTGGCATTGCTAATTATTTACTTCCCTTTGTTATGAAATTTTAATTAAGCTGGAAAATAAAATGTTCATACCTCACCTCGACCCTCATTTAACGTTTTTATGAGTATGGATGTTTCGCCTGCATGCACCTCTTAAGTGCCTGGTACCAGTGGAGCCCAGAAAAGTATATCAGATTCCCTGAAACGGGAGTTACAGACAGTTGTGAGTCATGGTATGGGAGTCGGGAATCAAGCCTGGGTCCTCTAGATGAGCAACAGCCAGTGCTCCTAACCTCTGAGCCATGTCTCCAGCTCCTGACTCAGAGCTTTCCTTTGTTTTATTAACAGTCTGAAGTATATCTCTGTGGCTGTACCCCAAGCGTTACACAAACACTATACTACACACAGGCGCGCGCGCGCGCGCACACACACACAGACACACACACATGATGATGATGTGATGATGATGATGATGATGGTGACCATGATGACCATGATGATGATAGTTTTTAAGAGGAAAGATCAAAATGAACTGGGAAGGAAGGAACGGTTTGAGGCTACCCTGAGGAGTTGCAGGTCAGCTGATTTGCCAGCGTTATCCTGAGAGCAAAGAGGAAAGCATTTCCTATGTACCTCTGAGGGAGCATGTGGGATGCCCATAACACTGGTTAAAATTCCCAGGCATAGGAGTCCATTTCTTAAGAATCCTAAAGAAAGATTTTCCCTTAAATAAAAAGATCCATGTGCGAGGAAATCCACTGATTCTACATCATCAAAATGTGGAGGAAATCCAAACACCTAGTAGCAGAAGCCTCACATAGACACAATGGTGCGTAGTACGTGCATACAATGGACAGGACGTGCATTAGTTGTTCTTACTTGCACCCATTCAATGAGTGTGCTAAGAGTGCATGATCATTAAAGAGAATGAATATTACCTATATACACTTAAACAGAAATATAGAGCCAAGATATAACCACATTAAAAATTACATCTATGGGTTGGGGATTTAGCTCAGTGGTAGAGCGCTTGCCTAGCAAGCGCAAGGCCCTGGGTTCGGTCCCCAGCTCCAAAAAAAGAACCAAAAAAAAAATTACATCTATGTATAGTATACTGCATGTATATATAGGTGCATACAGTTATGCATATATACTGTGTATATGTGTATGCATTTGTGTATATGTGTAGATGTCTGTGTATGTGTATATGTGAGTGTATGTGTGTGTGCGCATGTGAGTGTATGTTTATCTGTATATGTGTCTGTATGTGTATATGTGTAGTGTGGTAAGGGTGTGTGTGTGTGTGTGTGTGTGTGTGTGTATACCAGTGCCACACCAGGCATGTGAAGGTCAGAGGACAACTTCTAGAAGTCAGAAGTTTTTTCCACTTAGAGTCAGGGTATTTTTTGGTTTTGCTCTGCTGCTCACTTCAAGCTAGCTTCAGGGTTCCTCCCGGCTTCCATCTTGTGATAGGTGTCCTGGGATTTCACACACCTCAGGAGGGCGACGCCAGACTTTTTATGCACATCGCAGGTTGAACTTGAGTTGCCAGACTTGCTTAGCAAACTTTTACTAACTGAGCCATATTGCCAGCCAGTTTTCCCTTTTGGTAGTGAGACACTGATCTTTAAAATTTCATTTGGAGCTGGCATTGGTGGTGCATGCCTTTAATCCCAGCACTTGGGAGACAGAAGCACAGAAACTCTGTGAGTTTAAGGCCAGTCTGGTCTACACAGTGAGTCCCAAGACAGCCAGGGAGAGCTACCCAGAGATCCCCTGTCTCAAAAACCAACCAACTAACCAAACTAACCAACTAACCAATGAATAACCAAATAAAATAAAATAAAATTTAAAACTCATTTGGATGCAGTCTAAACATAATTACTATTCTGGTATATTTTCGCCTATTAGTAAGTTTTTTTCCAGAAGTAGGTTCTATTCATTTCAACAAGTGGAGAGAACTGAAGCCTTAGGTTGGAGAGGCCCTCAGCTTAATTCCTTCTGTCTTGCTTGTTTTGACATGTTATTTATTTTACTATATGCGTGGTGGAAGCTGCGTGCTACTTTGCAGAGTTTTTAATCTCCTTCTGCCATGTAGGTTTTGGGGATTGAACTCAGGCAATCAGGCTTGCTGGCACTGAGCCATCTCCCCAGCCTGCCTTTTTCCCTCTTCTTTCTTTTCTTTCTTTTCTTTTCTTTCTTTCTTTCTTTCTTTCTTTCTTTCTTTCTTTCTTTCTTTCTCTCTCTCTCTCTCTCTCTCTCTCTCTCTCTCTCTCTCTCTCTCTCTCTCTCTCTCTTTCTTTCTTTGTGTGTTTCTCTTTGATGAGAAATTTGAGGCTCAGAGAACTCAGGTGAGTTCCCTTAGGTCACAAATTAATTCTATTAGTAGAAGCAGAGGTGAAACCTAGGCTGCCTAATTGTAGCAGAAAGCATCTGTCAGGAAGACTTTCTAGAACCCCAGAGTTGGCGTCTCATTCTTGTGGTGGTGGTGGTGGGGAAGAGAACACCTTTGTAGAATAGGTCGCCAGAGTTCACTATCCATGGATTCCTGATAAGTCAGCTGGTAAAATTGCCAGCCTCTTATAATGGCATCCTGTGACCAGGGCAGAAAGACAGAAAGCTTACTGTATCACTTTCACTTCAGCCAGACCAGGGTGGAGTGACTTCTCAATAATGGGTGGAGGGAAGTCCTCAGAGGGCAAAGGAGGTCTCTTCCCTGGAACTGCTCCAGACCCTGGTCCAACACAGAGAGTAAGAACTCTGGGAGACAGGAAAGGAGGGTCAGATAGGAGAGTGCTCTGAGAACCAGCCATTTAACACACCCAGCCCCACTCCCTATTCCTTGAAATACAAAGTTCTGTCTTCGGACCCTTGTCCGCAATTACTAATAACGATGACAATTGATACCTTACTCGACATCTGGCATGAGTAAAGTCTCAGTTTTGAGAGGCTAACATGAGAGCTAAGGGCATGGTCTCTCCCCAAGCCTGCTGGGTTCAAATCACTTATGTAACTCTGAGCTTATTTAAACTTTCTGTGTTTCGGTTTTTGTGACTCAAAATGGGAATAATGATAGTTACTATTTTGTAGCTCATTCTAAGGACTCAGGGAGCACTGGGCACACAGCTGTCTGCATGGGTTGTTAAATTGTATCATCTTCGTAGGCCTTTCTCATTCATCTCATGTAAAGGAGCCTTCCTCCACTCTCTCCCTGTTATTTTACAGTGTTTAAAGTCTGTATAAGCCTAAATCTCCTTCCTCTAAATTGCTTTTTGTTTGTGTCCACTTCCATGTAAATGCCCTTGGAGCTGGGCCTGTGTTCGTTGGATTGTTTCATTGGACCTTGCTAAATCCTCTGGAGAAAATACTCAAGACACTGCCATTCTTTGGAGCAAGCTGAGACACCAAATGTTCTCTTTATTTACTCAAAATTACCTAGATAGAACTTAAACCCAATTTGTATCAAGAGTTGTTCATTATAAGAATCAGCTGGAATGGATCCTTGCCCTCAAAAGCTGTACCAAGAGCTGGAAAGGATGGTACATCTTGTCAACTCTCTCCTCTTTCAGTTGGATGTAAAGGTTGCAATAGTTCAGGCTTTCTTCCTTAAGTAGAGAACTCAGTCCAGAACCTCCCAGAACCTCCTGTCTTTATCAACCACCTTCTCACCTGGCCCCAAAGTGTCTCTCCCAATTTATCCTAATCCTCACCTTCTCTGACCTTGGTCCCTTCACCCTCCACCCTACCTGATATTTCTTCTTTATCTCTCTTTCAGGATCATTCTCCTTCCTATTTGTGTGTATTGGGGGTGCGAGGGGCAGGGGTGGCGGGGGCATTGGGATGGGGTTGGTTTCAGGGCTAGAGATCAACATTGGAAATCCAGAGCAGACAAAGGTTGCTTTCTTTTATTTTGTTAATATAAGAATTTCTTCTGTATCATCTTGTTCCAGTCTTCTTTCTCTGGGGCATTTTTGCAGTGTCCCTTGTTTACAGAATATAACTTCTGCACACACACTTATATTAGTGACTTCATTTTCTTTACCTGAGTAAGTGCTGATCAATAGCTGTGTGATCCCATCCACCCTCTAGCCGCTGTCCAAGAAGAGTTTATCAAAAAGCCTCAGACAGGATGAAGCCATTTAGGGTCTGGCTAAAGACATTGTGCCCGTCTCATTAATTCCTTGACTTTTAGCTCAGTCATTCTGGGTTTCTGGAAGTCTATGCAAGATTTGACAGAATAGCCAGGTCACATAAATGTCTATCTATGGCCAACCTCTAGAGCTTGGCTGTGGCTAGGATTAGGATTAGTCTAGGCAGGCTGGGTGCTACTTGGGATGCTCACAATTGTGACAGAATGTGTCTCTGTCCAGCGGGGCATGCGCTTAGCGTGGCCTTGGAGTCGGAGCAACTAGTAGAGGCACAAACATCTTTAAGATCACAGACTCTTCGTGAGACTGTCATTTCCCCAGAAGGGCAAGAGAAGGAAGGGATGTTAGAGAGGACTCTGGTGGCCATGTTAATGGCATTTGATAGTCTAGGAAGGATGAGTGGGTTAGGATACAATAGAAAAATGTTAAGGCTGTTTTCCCCAGTGTAGGTGAATGCCAGGGTGTTGAGGTGGGAGTGAGTGGGTGGGAAGGGGAGCATCCTCTTAGAAGCATGGGGAGGGAGGATGGGAGAGGGGGGGAACCAGGAAAGGGGACAACATTTGAAATATAAATACATAAAATATCCAAAAAAAGATAGAAAAATATTTTTGGAAGAAAGAGCTGACAGGTGAGATCTGAGAATAAAGCTACGGTGACATCTAAGAGTCTGGAGATCAGGACTGGGGACTCTGTGACTTAGTGAATACCAGGAGCGCCAGAGGCCAGGGCATACATAATGCTGTTCTTAAATATGTTCACTGCTATTTATTTTAAAAAGGACACATTTAGTGAAACTTAAAAATTAAACAGACCAAAACTTAACACATTATAATTGTAAAACATTGTGTGTGTGTGTTGGGGGGGGTTCTTCCCATCTATCTGATTTATCTGATTTGTCTGGGTCACACTATCTCACTTCACAATTTCTTTACGGGCAGCTGAATAAATATAGAAATAGGTTCAAAGACATTGGGAACACTCCTTTGTGGTCTTTACAGACAGAATTGGTGCCAGAGTCCCAGGTTTCTTGGGCTCTGGCCTGTTTGCCCAGCGTCAT
The DNA here is from genome assembly GCF_021556685.1 of Rattus norvegicus. NCBI lineage: Eukaryota > Metazoa > Chordata > Mammalia > Rodentia > Muridae > Rattus > Rattus norvegicus. The sequence continues at coordinate 108,737,660 of NC_141536.1, forward strand.
CACAGTTGGCTTCACTATGGAGATATTCGGCTTTTGAATAAACCCACCAAGGAAAAGATCCTGCCTCGGGGATGTTGAGTTTGCCTGAAACTCTCCTTGCTACAAATCCTACCAGCTCTCCAGTATCATGGCCCAGCAATTCTTCTCCTAGATAAAGCAACACCCAGAGAAATGACAGACATACGAATGTTTATAGCAACTTTATTTACAATCAGCCAAGCCCAGAAACAAACCCAGCTGCCTACCAGCAGAATGACTAAACAAACAGATTCATCTCTGTAATGGAAGGCTTCTCAGCAATGAAAAGGAACAAACGTCCAACAGACACAATGGCCTGGATGAATCACAAAAACATCACGGGATGAGAAGGAGGCCAAGATCGAAAGTGCATTCCATATGACCCAAACCGCAGTGACACAAGTCACGATAGTGGTTGTGTTTACGTGAAGGAGAAGCTTCTGGGGCCACGGGAATGTGGAAATGTTTTCCATCTTGACTAGGATGGTAGCTACTGTAAGATTTATACACTTTATGCAAATATACATATGTTACAGCTCAGCTTTTTAGTAAAATTCCAGGGAAGGAAGGAAAGGGGTCTTCACAGGTCGAGGTGACATCTCTCTGTGCTGCGATTGGGCAGCCGATTCCCTTACGGCACTGCACAACCGAAGAAAGCTGTCTTGCCTCCTCTGGGGAAAAGGAGTTGAGGGGTTTGGAGTGTGTGGAAGAGAGACCATTGCTGTCTTGACCTTGGGGCCCAGGGAACACCTTCATGCTCATAGGAGGATTCACTGAAGGGTCACAGCATGGATGACATTGGGAACTCAGGGCATCTGTTCTCTGGCTCTGTGGCCCTCTCAGAGCAGGAAGGTGCAGGGCAGAGGCTGGGGCAGGGGGCACCCAGAGCCCGAGTTGAGGCAGGTGGGCTGTGCAGGTTTTTGGTATGTGGTTTCTGAGACAAACTCAGAGGAGATTGTCCTGCTTTCCTCAAATGATTCCCCCCCCAAGAAAAACCCACAGCAGTTTTGTGAAGGCAAAACAGAAACATAGACCTGTCAGAGGCGACCCCCAGTGTTCTGTTCCCATCCACAGTTGTCAGAAATAGGGGTTTTCCTTTCCTTGCTGGACATCCCATAACTTGCTATGTCATGAGGTAGGTATTGGACTGACCTTGTCTACCTGCCCAGAACATAGATGCTATGAGGGGAGGGGCTCCAGTTCCCTGACTGTGGTCTCAAGTGACGGTAACAGAAGACAGAGGGCAGCAGACCGGACAGGGATCCAGGAGGGCAGGCTCAGAAGTTCTCATAATGATGCACAAAGTGGGCCCGGTCCTGCCTGTTGATGAGCTGACAGGCCTTCTCCACATTCTTGGTCATCCCTGGAGGACCACAGCTGAACACACCAATCTTATGTACCTGTCCATGGAGAGACATGTGCCTTGGAGCCTTGAAATACCCACTGCCCAGGGAGATCAGCTTCTCCAGCCTGACCACGATAATCAGACCAAGATGAGAAAATGAAACAGGGTCCTAGGGTGGGAGGGGATGGACCCACCTGTGGATGAACCTCCTGCAGAGAGTCTAAGAAGAGCTCAAAGGGAGGGCGACCAAAGTGGGTGACAGAGCGCAGGCCCGTGAACAGACTCCTGTTCAGCACCTTCTGGAAGTGCCTCTCACAGATGTACTGGGGAGTGAGATGGGGGAGGAAAGTCATGGCCAGGACCAACCCTCGACCCTGAGAGCGCCCCGCCTGTCATGGCTGGCTGGCCCTGACCTACCAGCATGGTCGTCCTGAGGTCAAACTTCTCAGCCAGCTGAGTGATATAGATGTGCACAGACACCAGGTCCCGGCTGTCATTCTCCTCCACTTCCCGGATGATGTCAGCCAGCCACTCAAACTGCCGCTGAGTCCTTGTCACCCAGATGAAGTAGATCTGAAGACACACACTGGGGCTCAGGGCCAGCTCGGGTCTGCCTCCCTACATTCTGAGATGCTAGGAAGCCTCAGATATCCTGTGTAGAGCGATGCTCTAAGTCTTAGCCTCCAAAGGACAAAAGGCCAGCAGAGAGCCTTCTGGCCACTCTCCTATCCACACTCAAGATTCGATATCTGAACTACTGTGTGTAATGGTCCACACAGACCCTGCAGTTGGAAGCCAGGAGTGTACTGCTGTGATGCCTGGGCTCCATCGGGCCACACATTTCCCACACGGAGTGGAGAAAAGATGCTCACCTTCTTACATAGCATCTGGGTACCCATGGACGATTTGAAGACCAGGTCTTTGAGGATGGAGGCAAAGGGGGTGACCCCAATGCCCCCTCCTACCAGCACCGACACCTCAAACTTGTGCCATTCCTGGTGGCCCTCTCCGAATGGTCCATCGAGGTACAGCTGCCAAGAGAAGGAGAAGTGAGATGGGCCCGGCCTTTCCCCAACTCTGAGGCCAGAAATGGGGAAGCCTAACAGAGGTCGAGGAAAGAACACCTCAGAAGTCTTTCAGACTAGCTTAATCATGAAAGATACTGAGGCGTCTAGTGTCAGGATACAGGGAGCAGGGACATTTCCAGGGATGGGCACCTTTGGGTATCTGGCGCTGGTGCCACCCACTGGAGGTGAGTAGATCTCCCTGAGGCGAGTAGTCCAAGGTCCCACAGCCCGGATGTGCAGGCTGAGTGTGTCCTCATGGGGTGCGGAGGTCAGCGTGAAGGGGTGGTACTCATTGGTTCCCAGACTCAAGCAAGCGATCCGCACCCACTGCCCGGATTTGTACTCAAAAGTCTTGGGCCGCTGGAACTGCAGATAGGTCACCCCTAGGGGTCAGAGTGGGAGAAGAGCCTAGATCAGAAATTGTACCCAAAGATGGACGGTGTTTGCTCTTTCTACACTTCTGAGGCCCAGAGGGTCTCACACAGGCACAGGGTCTAGGCAGGTGGTATGCTGGGGCTGAGAGTAGTTGCGTCTCCTGTTTCCTGGGTGACGTAAGAGGTGGCCACCTCTGCCCCAATCCAGTGTCTTTCTTTTCTCCCGCCTCATCGTGCAGAGGGTGCAGGCTCATAGCACTGCCAGAACAGCAGTCTACAGGGTGAAGGGCTCTTCAGATCCCCAGAAGCTTATCCATCCCCCACCCTGACACACACACACACACACACACGGAGGTAACTTCCACAGATATCTGACTTGTTACCAAGTCCTAGTCGAATAGTGTTTGTTGCTTGACCACCGCTGGGCCTCAGGTTTACTTACATTTGTTGAAAAAGGAAGTTAACAAGTTTTGGATAGTATGAAAAGCTACTTTAACTTTATCCCCCATGCAGTCTTAACTGAAATAAATTTGAATTCTTTGCAATGTCAATCCTAGAGGTTAGACAATGCTATGACACCTAAATCACCCCCCTTCCCTCTATAGTGATACAAACCCTCGAATCAGCCAGTTTGGACAGAGCAGCACTCTGGCTGTCAGGGCTGTTTGCCTCTCTGATGTGAACCACACTGCACACTGGAAGCCTGTCTCTCCTGAAACATCGCTCCACCCACCTCTTCCCAGCATTGCTTCTCACTGTCTGCGGGCCTCTTTCTGTATTTTTAATGATGTGTATATATGCTTGTCTGTGTTTAGGTATGTGGACCTGTGAGTGCAGGTGCCTATGAAGGACAGAGGGGGCACTGTATTCCCTGGAGCTGGTTCTGAGCTGCCTGGCGTGGGTGCTGAGAACTGACCTCGGGTTCTTTGAAAGAGAAGAACGTGCTTTTGACTGCTGAGTTGTCTCCCTAGCCCCTTGTCTGCAAGTCTCATGAGGGACTAAGCACACAGCCCTTCTTGGGGTGTTGTTTCTATCAGAAAATGTTCAGGGCTCCTCAAGAGGATGTCAGAGGTAGGGGTCAGCAAACCTGACAAGCCCCCATTATGTCTGAGGAGCAGACTGGTTCCTCATGCCTGGGTTAGGCCAGGTCTTACCTGAAGGCAGCAGCTCAGCCTTCACCACACTGATCTCCACCTTCTTCCGGCTCAGGCTCACCAGCTTGTCCCCCACATAGATAATGGCGGGGACCAGGAAGTAGATGTGGAAGCTGGGTAATTGGATGAGGGCATAGCTGCCATGGATGATGATCTGGAAACATGGCCAGTTAGTACAGCACCATCCACCAGGCCCCCAGTGGCTCCTCCCTGTCAGGCGTGGCCCACCCAGGCACTGGGTCTGATGGACTAGCACAGACCCCAGGGTGGGGTCTTGGCGCTCAGAATCACAGACCTTGGGTCTAATTCTCCATTTTTTCCTACTTTACACTCCCTTTCCATTCCAAGGGTCCCCCTCCAATGTTCACCCCTGCCTGGGGAAGGCACTCACCAGGGCATAAAGCACAACATAGAGGTGGTGGGTCAACCAGAAGCCCCGGAAACTGTGGCGGCGGAAGTGGTGGGAGGCAAACACATACATGATAGCCAGGACCAGGAGCAGGAGTACTCCTGTCATACCTGGGGGCAGGAGGACAGGGTCAGTGGGTATCCTCAGAACCTCGTCCTAAGCTGAAAATACAACAGGACATCTGCCCATGCCGCTCTACTTCACTTTGGCTCTATTCCTGTAGGGCTTCAGAATAGCATATCTGGAGGGGCTGAAGCTGGGGCTGGCCTATCAGAAAGGGCCTATGGCTATTACAGGCCAGTATATATTCAGGAAGAGGAGAAAAAGGAGGTGATATGCAGTTGGAGTGTTCAGATCCCACACGCAGCTCCATTTCCTACCTGGAACTGTCTCGAAGAACCACCAGTAGTACTTTGGGGGAAGCTTGGACCTGTGGGGTAAAGGCACGGTAAGCCTCTGGCTGAGGCAAAAGGAGGTTTGCCACTCCCCCACCACAGCCTGACACTGCCCCTGACTCCTAAGGTTACTAGGACTCCTCTAAGATGGCTAAGGGATCCTTCCAAGGAACATGGTGTCCTCTGTCACAGTTCTACGCCTGCACCCACCATAGCTTTTCATGCTAGTCTATCCCACATTCTCTTCCTGCAGTCGAGCCTTGCTTGCCTCCCCGAGTACTTGGTCCATTATGCTGTGAGATTAGTGAGGGCAGGGACTTGCGTTCTGTGCACAGCAACATCAAGTGCATAGCAAAAGCGTTCAACAACTGCACACATCTGGAATGGCCCTGCTCTCTGGCACTTGAATAAAACACCCAGCACATGGTGAATAAATATTTGTCCAATGAGCGGGTATCAAACTGAGATAATAAACTGTGTGTCAAATGGGAAAGAGGCTCTGATGTCATCTCCTAAGGTCCTTTCCTGGTCAGTCACAGACAGCTTCCTTCCTGAAGGAAAGTCAGTCACCTTTCAGCTTCCCCATGAGGGACAGCTTTGCGCCTTCATGCAATGAGAAACTGCTTCCGTGGTCATCTATTTCTTTCCTTTTATGCCCTTAGGCCCACCCAGGTGCCGTCCCCTGAACTGACCCATCATTCACAAAGACACTAGGGAAGACGCAGGTCATCAGGCTGAGGGGACTGACTGAGAAGATGTACACGTTGACTGCATGTCCAAGACTGTGCACAACTGAAAGAGACATCATGTCAGAGATAGGAACTGGGACCAGCACTACTCCCATCTCCCATCTCCCATCTCAGGAGCCACATACCAGCTAGGACAACCGCAGCCATGGCGATCCAGCGGTGGAAGTCCACAGCGGCATCAAAGGGAATGTAGCGGTTGAGGAAGGTCTCCCGCAGGAAGGTGATGAGGTTGCGGCACATGGTGAGCAGGATGTAGGAGAACATGAAGGAGATGCTGGCTGCTGTGCCCCGGGACAGGATGATGCCCACATAGGTGGTTTCTTCAATGTCCGTGGGTGGCGAGGCAAAGCCATAGTCTGGAGACAGAGTTGAGGCAGGTCAGCATTGCACACAAGACAGGATCCTCAGCCTGAGTCAGAGTGCCTGAGCTCTGCCATCCAGACACTGAGGACTGGGAAGGGCAGCCAGAGGACTCTTCACTCCCCACTGAGGTATGGCATGCTCCCTGCCCACTGCCCACAACCTGGCACTCTTACAGTAGGCACGGTCTGCAAACAGGCCTGCGCAGATGGCTGAGAAGATTGTAACACACACGATGTGGCGCCGGTAGTTTTCCACAAACCGCTTGAACTGCTTGAGCTTCTGGGCTAGGAAGCCCCTCTGCATTTTCTCCTGCAGTGCTTCCGTGTACAGCCGGGGAGAGGGAGCCATTACCCTGTAGCATCGATAGACAGGGCATTGGTGAGGAAGGGGTTCCTTGGCCTTCCCTCAGTGCTACCTGTAAGTGAAGATCTAGTTAGTAATCATGAAGGATGGATGGGTCATAACAGTGGAAGGGAGACAAGCAGCCCTTGCTCTCCTGACCCTTACCCCAATTCTTACTTGTTCCAGACACCTTCCTTTCTCTCTGTGTCTGTCTCTGTCTGTCTCTGTCTCTCTGTCTCTCTGTCTCTCTCTCTCTCGTTCTGCACCCTCATCCTTTGCCCTCTACACTGGCCTACTTACTTATGCACCCAAGGCAGCAGAAGCCAGGAGGCTCTTACTGCCACGGTGGTAGAGTTCTGAGCTAGGCATCTTGCCTAAAGATGAGTTTAGAGCCCGAGTGAAACTGAGGTCACTGGATGCTCCAGTCCTTCAATGGGCAGCCCTGGGGGAAGGTCAAGGAGCCACTTTCTCACTAGTGTCCTGTCTCTCCTGCTAAGGGCTGTAGGGTTCCTCCCTACAAAAGAAGAGGCAGTGGGTTTCCTGGCCCAGGAGCTACAGCAGTTCAGGTGTTTCATGGAGAGCTCCTAGTATCCCATCATGTATGTCGAATGGAAGGAGACTTAAGGTGTTGTGTCAGGGCTCAGCGACCCTGAGACTTCTTTCCAAGAATCCTGGGAATCCAGGAATCTAGGAAATACTCTCCTTTTGCCAAACCTCTTCTTTAGGCCAGCACTTCTCAGCTCTGGGATTTCTGTGTCAGGGAGTACCATTTCTGGGGGGCAGGAACCGAAAAATCAGACAAATAAAAGCCCTGGAACCTGTTTGTGTTTGATTGTTGCAGCCAAGAGAAGAGTTGCCATGTTAAAGTTGGGGTGCAGTCCAGGGAAGGACCCCACCCGAGCAGGAAAGAACAAAACAGGATGAGTAGCTACAATCTGCACATCTGTCCTTAGGGCGACTCAGGCCGGGAGTGGCAGGGAGAGAACCAAAGCTTTTGAACAGCACAGGCTGTAGGAAGCAGCTGGAGTTTGGACTGACACCGACCTTGCCAAGGCAAATATCTGATCAGTGGCTAATCAGCTAGTTCTGCTTCCTTCCTGTTTCTCTCCATGGATCTAGCCTAGGAGACCCCAGTCCCTCCCATGCCACAAACCTGTTCCCAGGAGTCCGGGTGAGGAATGAGACTCGACAGGCATTGCTTTGCTTAAAGATGTCCCCGGTGCCTAGAAAGGAGAAAGGGAATCCAGATTGGCTTCTCTAGAAGGACTGAGTTGGGTGGGATACTGTCCTCTCCTCCTGGGACCTGGAAAGGCTGCTCAGTGTTTGGTAGTGACTTAGTCATGTCCAAATCTGGGGCTTCAGCCCTATTTTCCTCCCTGTACACAGGGCAGACAGTGTGCACAGAGAAGAAAGGGGCTCTGGAAGATAGAACTCTACATGTTCTTGGTGAAAAAGAAAACAAGGTTCCCTGCTCTGGCCAGATACACCCCCAAGCCAATGCCAATGGTCTGTCCATCAGCTTTAGTGAGCAACTTTTGTACAATGTACAACTCGTCTCTGAGTATCCAAGCTGAGCTCAGTACGAACCACCAAGGACTCGTGGGGAAGCAAATAAGACCTGTGTTATGTCCACCAGAAACTCTGTTTAGGAGACTCCTCATCTTCTTTCCATACTCACACACCTCCAGCCCCACCTTTGACACAGAGCTGTGTGAATCGGAGATCGCTGTCGTGGTCGCGCAGCATGAAATGGAAGTCCTCCCAGGTCAGCTCCTCCTTGTCCTGGAAGCCCGACTCCCGGAACATGGATTCCACCACCTCAGCCAGCTGGTCCTTGGACAGGCAGTTGTTGGAGATCTCGATGAAGGACCTAGGGGAGTATAGAAACAGTAACTGTCATCTAGCAAGGACAGGCTGGGGCAGGTCTCCAGATTACCTAATGTTGTCACCAGCAACCTGGGAAATGTCACTGGAAAGTGTCCTTCGGTCTGGAGGTGACACTAAGGCCAGTGAGGTGATGGCTCCAGGCTCAAAGGACCTTGAAAACTTAGAAAAGCAGTGCCCCCCACCCCCACCTAAAGACATGGAAACAAATGGGAAAGAAAAACACTTGCTGCAGAGATGGGTCCAGGATACACCATGGCCCTCTCTCATGATGGGCTCGCTGCTGACTCTCTTCTGTGGAAGCTCACCCATACCCATCCACCTCTGAGTCCCCACTTTCACCATCCAAAGAGGACACTAGCATGTGGGAGGGGGAGTGGTTAAAATGTCAGCTGCCTCCTTCTGCCTATACCCTAGGCCATGTGGAGGACCCGCTCAGGCCCAAGTCTGATGGCACCCATAGTGCTGCAGTGGTAACTCTTCCTACGTTGTGCACTGGGACCAAAACGTGTGTGTGTGTGTATAAGGCCAAGCAGGCACTATCACCACGCTAAAAAAGCATCATGCCACTGAGTCACAGCAAGGTACACATTTTATTATAGACTGAAAACAATGGGAGCGGCCATTGCTGATGGGACCTCCTGGATTTCCTGAAACGTAGCCAGGACTGGGGCTGCAGTGATGTGCTAATGAGATACAGGCTGTAGTCAGTTTTACCGTTTTAGAAGTCTATGTTGGGGACTAGAAAGATGGCTCAGTGGGTAAGAGCACTGGCTGTTCTTCCAGAGGACTCAGGTTTGGTACCCAGCACCCACATGGCAGCTCACAACTGTCTGTAATTCCAGTTCCAGGGGATCCAACACCTTCACACAGACATACATGTAGGCAAACCACCAATGCACATAAGATAAAAATAAATAAATAAAATCTCCAAAGAGGAGGAGGAGGAGGAGGAGGCGGCAGTCTGGGTTGGGATTGTCGGGGAAAGAGAATGTTAAGACACTTTAAAAGAATCTGGGCTGCTGAGCTCTGTCCATTCCCTCTCATGTACTTCTCTTTGCCTTTTTCAGTGGACTATGTACCAAATGCCTGCATGTTAATGTCAGCATGAAAAAGAAGCGGATTCAACAAAAAATGGAGAGATATGCCTCAATGTGAAGTTGTATGTCTTGAACATTCAGGATGCAGTATGTACCATTCAGCCTCCTTGCCTCCCTCCTCTGACCTGACTTGCTTTTCTATTTAAAACCTTAAGCTGGCTCAGGATTGGAAAGGCCCAGCCTGTACCGCATCATGGTGAAGAATTCCTCCTTGGAGAGAAAGCCATTTCCATCCAGGTCATACATGGTAAACATTAGGCGAGACTTGTCCTGTGGGGAACCTGAGAGAGAAAGGAGATGTAGTCACTTCCTTGCTAGCAAGCTTGTGGTTCCTCAGATGCTCCTCTAGTCCCCACCCCTACCTTTCATGAAAACCACCAGGATGTCCAGGAACTCCCGGAAGGATATGTAGCCATTGCCATCCTTGTCGGCCAGAGAAAACATGGACTCCACAAACATATCCTGGGGCTTGAGGCCCAGGGAGTCCGCAAACTCCGCTCTGCTCAGTTCACAGGTCAGAGCCTCTCGTACTTGCTGGGATGAGTCCAGAGGCAGAGTCCCTGCGTCGGCCTGATTGATGTCCAGCACCTGTACAGGCACAGAAAGGGAGAGCAGGAGGTAAGGCCTCGCTTACCTAGCTGGGATGGAGACCGTTCAATGACTCACATCTCCCCTGTGTGCAGTTCAGAAAACCCACTCCGAAACATACTCATGGGGCCTCTACTCTCCCATAGGAGGGGTTGACTGAATCTTTACAAGCTTTCTGTTTCTCTCTGGACCCAAGCTCCATCCAGCAAGGAGAGTACTGATGGGGAGAAACAGGGAGCGTACGAGGCAGGGAGCAAAGTTGGGGAGTGAAAAGAGAAAGAGCCTGCATGCGATGCAGTGGGTATTGGCTATAACATGAACAGAGCCTGTATGCTCATGCTAATTCAGGTAGAATTGCCATGTGCCTAGAAACTGAATCCTATCAGCGTACAGACAATTTAAAACTAACACATCGCTACCTTTTGTTATGCTCACAATGTACCAAGTACTGAGGCTAAACAAGGTCCATAGAATGGTGATTTCCAGACTCAAGTCTATATCAGCATCACCTAGAAGGACTTGTAAAAGTGAAGCTTTCTGGGGATCACCCCCAGAGCTCCTCATTCAATCTGTTTGGGGAGGAGTCTGAGTATCAGCATTTCTATTAAGTTTCTAAGTCAGTTGACACTTGCTGGTCCAGAGGTACCATTAGCGAATCCATCGCATTGATGATCTCGCTGGCCCCTCTTAGCAGTGCAATGGACACAGCTTTAGTCACCATTCGTTAGATGACAAGGTAAGGAACACAGAGACAAGAACATGTGAATTGCCCAAGGATCCAACCAAGAGTGTCCGTCTCTAGCCTACAGTGTGAGATCTTAATTCACCCACGAGAACCCACTCAGCTCGGGTTGGCTCCGTCCCCTGAGCCAAGTATAACTCATGGCACCTGAGCAAAAAGCTGTCTGAAGAAGATCTCCAAGATGCCTGCCCGCTGCTGCTTGGTCACAGCCTTTCTCAGTAGCTCCTTCTCATCCATCTCAGCTATGCGGAGGCCGGGAGTGGAGCAGACGCAGAGGTCTTGCAACAGCTGCACGAAGGCATCCCGGTCCTCTTCAGAGTTAAACATCAGCACCTAGGTGGGAGAAAAGCCTCATTATGTCTGGGGCTGGCTTTCCCGATCCAGTCCTGCTTCAAAGGACCTCAGGCTGAGGGAAGAAGAGAAGTCTCTTCTGTGACCATCCAGGCTGTGGCTAGAGAGTGACCTCAGGGGTCAAGTGAGTCTGGAAGCTTCTGAAAGGAGCCTCCTTTCCCAGCATAGCCTCCATGAGTAAACTCTGTAGTTGAGAACACAGAGCTGAGAAGACTCGCATGCAAGAAGGGATACATATGAAAACAGCCCACAGAGGGAGGCAGGATGAGCTGTACCAGGTCGTACTCCTTGGGGATCTTGAGCAACAGGGTGCGGCGTCCATGGCTGCTGGACAGGATGAGGTTGACCTGCTGTGTGGGCTGCAGTTGGATGGTACGGAGCACAGTGAGCCTTTTGTCAAGGACCTTCAGACTCCTGTCTGGAAGCAGCTGGACAGTGACTGGGTAGCTGCTCTCCTTGGGGCCTGGCCACTCCATCGCTGAGGAAAGGATAATTGTGCATGGTGACTCAGCAGAGCCCATGCGGTTGTCTGATATGAATGTGTAGTTCTAGTGAGCCTGGCTTCCATCCTACCCTGCAACACGTTTTTTCCCCCTCAGGCCCTGGCTCCCTCTCCCTCCTCTTAGCCCTCAGGCTTCTCACCTGGTACTCCATCACTGGCTGTCTGTTTCTTTAGACTCTCCTTGCCTTTCTTTAGTAGCATCTTGCGTTCTCGGTTCCGGAAACGAGCCACCACCCAAGCAATAATCAGACTCACTGAAGGGGACCAGAAGAGACTAGTGAGAGGGGAGGAGAACCCTTTGCTCATAGCTTCAAGGGAAGCTTCAGGTATAGCTCCTTAGCAGATCAGGACACCCTAGCCTGGCTCAAGCTACGCAAAGGAACCAGCCCTGAAAACCAGCTTGTAATGGGGTGGTAAAGGGCAGCGGGTGGGGTGGGGAGAGAAATGACTGGGCCAGTCTGTGAAGAGGAGGAGGTCAGAAGAGAGGTAGGGAGAGCTAAAGCACTTACCTACTGGAAAGCAGCAGACAGCCAGGAGGGTGACACCATAGCCAGCACCACTGCCCTCAAAGTAGTCAATCACAGTAACAGGCACACACTGGGGCAAGCCTTCAGTTGTGAGTTGCTGAGGCTGTGGGCAGGGTGCACCTAAGGGACAAGTCACAGAAGACTGAGCCCAAGAGCCCCTACTCCTTGGGTAAGCCTTGTCTCCTACCTTAGAAAGGACGAAATATCTTCTCCCATTCCCAAACCTACCCCACTGGAACTTGTTCCCCTCAAAAGACCTCTTCCATATCTAATCTCTTAGTATCCGCCCCACTCGATTGCTCTTGGGCCAGCCTAGACTGTAGCATAGGAAGCAGCCCAACACACAGAAAGCACGAGTCTCCCTGTACAGCACCTTCTTGCCAGAAGAAAACATTGGGCTGCAAGGCACTGGGGTCCACATTGGAGACAGCTACCAGTACATCCCGCAAGGTGGTGTTTCTGATTTCTGCAATCTCCTCCTTGGAGAACAGCCTAAATGGGGGGAAGGCCATTGCTGGGATAAGAAGGGGATTTCAGTCTTCCAGTGGCCTCAGGCCCAAGGATTCATGTGAAGAGACTAGAGTAATTGAAAGTGTGGTAGGCCCCTGGAATCAAGACCCGTGGGGGCCATCTAGGACCAGACAGAGTTTCTGTGACCCCACACCAAGGAGAAGTCTTAAGCAGGGCACAGACAGGCCTTACCCGTTCCTAGTGTTCTCAAACCAGTAGCGATCACCATCCCGGAGCCTTACAAACTGGTCAAGAATGATGTTGCTGAATAGAGGTCCAGGGTCCCCATGGCTCTCCAGGAGCCCTCCCAGGAATAGTTCCAACCGGGACAGGTCCTGGTTGTACAGAGCAGCTGTGGCCTCCAGCACCTGGAGCATCAGGAAAGGAAGTAATTGTACACCCCACCTTACGGACGATGTCAACAGCAAAACTGCAGCACTGAGAGAGACTACCTCATAAATTCTTACATAGATCAAGTAGAGATATTTGGAACAGCATGGAAAAGCTTTGGCTACTGTTATCTTGTGTGTGTGTGTGTGTGTGTGTGTGTGTGTGTGTGTGTGTGTGTGTGTTGGGGTGTGTGTGCATGTTTCTGTACATGAGTATGTGTGCCTGTAGATTCCAGTGGTTGACACAGAGAGTCTTCCTCAATCACTCTCTACCTTATTCTTTGAAACAGGGTCTAAGCCTGTTTGGGTTGGCTGTCTAATAAGGGTCAGGAGTCCTCCTGTCTCTGTACCCTTAGAACTGGGATCACAAAACCCATCTCAGACTTTTATGTGGGCGCTGGAAATCCAAATTCAGGTCCCCACGCTTGCATGACGAGCATGTTAGCAACTGAACCATTCCTCACCCCACACCCACCCAACTGCCATTGTTAGTGTGTTGTTATTATTATTTCTATTAACCTGGGGATCCACTTTGGGGTTGAGAGCACTCCAATTCTTGGGAGGCTCCAGTCCTAAGGCCTGCAGAGCCTGGCTATAACTGGGCAGCCCCATATCTCGGCCACTCTGGATACTGCTAGCCACGTAGTCTGTGCGAGAGTATCTGTCTGGGCCAGGCCAGTAATCTGAAAAGAGACCAGACTTTGAGTCAGTCATCCCAACCCTCTCCATGCACTGCAACCTTATACCCAGCTATCTAGAGCTCTCCTCAGCCCTAGTCCCCAGCACTCCTCTACATGACATCAGTGACATTGCTTGCTGTGGTGCCAAGGTCACCATGTGTGGTCAGGGGCACTTTTTCTAGAAAGGTTTTCTAAGACTCAAGATGATTCTTGACACTGGCTAGAAATCTCCTTCTCTGCATGTCCCAACTTTAAAACAGGACTGGATACGAACCCTTAAGACGTAAGTAAACACCAGAGATGGTGTTGGATTGCGGTACCACCATATTCAGACATAGTCAACTTAAAATAAAAGCAACACAAACACAAAACTATCATGGGGGGGGGAGCTCAAATTTCAATTTCTTCTGACATTTATTTAAAGTCTGAGAGTGTACATCTGCTGTCTGCATCATGGGTACCCTAGGGCTGCTTGTTGGCTAACTCTGACACCCCACCCTTTGAGCTCACCTCTCAGATCTTCAATCACTATCCTGTCCTCCAGCTCTGAAATCTGGGAAGCCATTCCCAGCAGCAGCTGGTCCACGTCCTGAGCAGTCTTCAGACTGGGGTTCTGGAAGCAAGCATTACACTCAAGATTTTGACCCTGGATCAGTAGCACCTCAGGAAACAGGCCCCTAGTCACTTTCAAACTTACACTCTCTCTCTCTCTCTCTCTCTCTCTCTCTCTCTCTCTCTCTCTCTCTCTCTCTCTCCCTCCCTCCCTCCCTCCCTCCCTCTCTCTCTCTCCCTCCCTCTCTCTCTCTCTCTCTCTCTCTCTCTCTCTCTCTGACTCTATTGCTCACTCTCTTGCTTGATTTTTCTCACTGTCTCTTACTCCTCTTCTCCCCATCCCCTTCCCCTCCCCACCCCCTTGCCTTCTTCCACTTTCTTTCCTTTCTCCTCTCTATCTTGGTAGGTTGCTTGAACGCCCGAGTTTCCAGCAGTAGTCCTGCCTCATCTTCCCTAGCAGGAAGGACAGCATTCACACTGCTTGTGCCCAGGCATTTCCAGCTCTCCTGAACAATTCTCCTAGGTAATTTTCTTTGCCTTTCACTCCCTACTTGGAGCACTGCTACTCAAGAGCCAAACTGTTACTTTTCCAAGCATTTTTGCTAAGTGACTTTGACCCCACCTCCCCACCCCCACTCTCTGACCCTGATCTCATGCTAACCTCCCGAATCCAGTAGTTGTTGCAGACCCTGAGAGCTGGAGAGCTGCTGGAACCTTCCTTTGGGAATTCCCGGAAGTGACAGCTGGAGTTTCTGAAATAGGGTGCCAAAAACACAGTGAGGGGACTGGGGGCAAAGCTGACTGTGGTGAGTGAGGTGAGCACTTCTCCTGGCTGGACAAGATTGAAGGATGACCTGTGAGTTTCCTTGAACATTGGCTTCGATTTGAGGATAGAGTGATCTCTACGGGTGGGAGGTCAGAGGGTTCCCCAGCTGCCAGACACACCCCACAGTCAGTAACTGAAATTCTGCTATTAAATCTGGGAGATTTCCCATGGATCCGAACTTCCCACCCCAGAATTCTGTTTCAGCCCCCCTCCGATACTGTGCAGTTCCAACCGGCAACACTTCCCTTACCTCATATAGACCCCCGGGGGCACCATGGTAGAGAGGAACTGCTCTGAGGCCGCCACGAACTCTGGGGAGATGCTGGGGTCCATGAAAGGGCGGTACCCTGCATCAAGACAGGTGTCTTACCTCACACCCTGGCATCACGCACTCTAACCTTCGTTTGTCTATGGATCTTCAATTTAGGTGTCCCCCCACCTTCCATAACTCCTCTTCCTTACCGGAATACTCTGGGGGTGTTTTCTGCAGGAAGCTGGGCAACCATTGGTATAGAGCAATGTTCTGAGGGTTAGAGAAGGAAAAGGAGAGGTTGGTCTGAGCCTGTGGGGAAGGAAGACTTAGATGCAAAGATGAGGGCCAGGCAAGGCCAGTTAGTTGTAGGGGAAGGAAGAAAAGGCAACTAAATTATAGTCATAAGCAAAATCACCCATGTCAACATTTGCAAAGGGATCATAGATTCTTCAAAGAATTTACTGAGGAGAGAGATGTTAAGTAATGATCAAACCTCAAACTATCTGGCATAAACAGAGCGTTTCCTCTCTATAATGTACAGTAGTCTTTTCTACACACTAGCTTTCCCTGAAGGAGGGCCCTATTAGAAAGGGGTATACAGGAAAGGGACTTTGTCCAGGACCAGGGAAGCTTTGTTGGGGGAGCAGAGTCGCCCTGGACCGGTGGCATGACTCACCTGGTAAGTGGCAATGACCCTCTTGCGAGCATGCTGGAACAGCTCCTCATCCCCCCAGTGTGGGTGCTCCTGCGCCAGCCTCTTGGCACACAGGTTGTGGTATCGAAACCACAACAAGCCCAGTGCCTGCAGAAAGGGCTCCCTGTTCCCGCGCTGGGCCCCGAAGGCTGCATCCATGGGAGGAAGCAGGACAGGAGATGGGCAACAGCTTGAGCCAGGGGAGCCCAGACCCACAGGCAGACCCCCTCCTCCAATACCCCCACCACCACCAAGCAGCCTGGTGCCCCCAACCCTAGCCCTCCTGCCAGGACCCCCACAGCCTCACCATACAGCCCCTGTGGCCCGCCCTGCCCCGTGGCGGGGTCTGGTGCCATCCACATGAGCAGAGAGTTCTGGGAGTTCCTCGGGAAAGCAGGGTCAGGGCCAGAAGCCAGCTGTCCTCCAGAGAAGCTCCTCAGAGTGTCGCTCCAGGAATGAGAGGAGCCATAGATGGCGCTGCCATCTAGCCAGCCAGTCACCTGGTTGGTCTGCAGGGATAAGCAGGGTTAGGAGAACCAGGCAGATTCTTGCTGGTGGGCAAGAGGCTCATCCTGCCCGGCCTTCCCAGCCAGACCCCAGGCCTCCAGCAGATCCTGCCTCAGATCCCCTCCAGCCCTCTGCCCTCCTGCCTTTGGCTGCCTGTCCTCACCAGGTCTCGGGGGTTGCTAGGGCTCTGTCCAGTGCTGCGGTCCCAGCGGCTCCTCTGAAAGGGCAGCACCACGTTCCCGCGCTTGTCAGGGTCAAACACTGGGTCCCCACGTGGGATGTAAATGTTGAGGAACTCTGCGGGGCAGCCTGGTGTTTCCACACTCACCAGGTCTGAGAGCACGTGGTAGCCTGGGTTAAGAGAGCAAAGTGGTGGGTAAATCAGCAGGTCCTGCTCACCTCAAAATCGGAAAGGCCTCTAAATTATCAAAACACAGAGGTCAGAGCACAAGCTTCAATGCTGTCTCTTAGGCTTATCCCCTGTGAGCCTTGATTTGCAATGTTGCAGGCATGCGGGAGATGGGGTGGGGTGGGGGTGGGGGTTAAGATTTGAAAAACCAGCTCCCTTCATCCCCGTGTGGCAGTCATTAGTCTTGAAGAGAGCAATGGTCAGGGCATCGGTTCCTGAGAGTTCTTAGTGGGGATCCAATGTTACTTGTTGGTTTGGAGTAAGGTGTAATAGAAAGATTCCCGAATCACACCTAAGTCCTCGAAGGGCAAGAAGCCCTTCCTGGAAAACTCTTTTTTTCTGCGAGTTGAGGTAGTCCTTTCCCTGGACACTCAGCAAGTTACAGATCTACCCTGGTTTCCTCTTCCCACACTCACCAAAGAAGAGCCCAAGCACTGTGCGGTTGTGCGCCGAGGGCAGCCCTGCTTTGCCCTTACTGACAGCGTCGCTTAGCAGGCGAGCGTTGGGGAGTAGCGGCTCCTGCAGAGCCTGATAAACACCGTCAGCGTAATTAGCAGGTACTAGGCGACGCAGCTGCGAGCCTGGGGAGTGCAGAGAGTTGAGTTGGATCAAGGCTCCCCGTCCCCCAGAAGCAACAAACCTGGTTTTTCTTAGCTCTCAACGTTCCCCCCTCCCGCCCCCATTTCCTAACCCAGGAATGCATAAGAGTGTGGTAAGAATGTAATCCCGCTGGCCGCCCTCTCCCCCACTCCGACTCCGTGCCCTCCTCTGCGCAGAACCCAGGATTTACCAGCTGCACCGCGCTGGTGGTACTTGAGATTATTAAACCAGCCGTCGTAGCGCTGCACTTCCCAGGGCAGTGAGGGTGCATCCTGGCCACCTGTGGGGGCAGAGAGCCTTTCACTTAGCGTTAACCTTCCAGAAACCCCTCCATGACCTAATGGGCTTAGACTCCTTCCTCAGCTGGCTAACTCCTGCCAATGAACTCTATTTCCAATCCTTTCGCCTGGCCCAGGCAGTCAGAGAAGTCTTGCAGTTCACTAGCCCAATAGGAAATGGATCAACCCTTCCAGCTTCCAGGTGCCACCTGCCTGCACCTTTCCCTTTCCACACCCCCATGGGACACCAGCTGAACCCTTTCAACTAGAGGCTCTTACTACCTACCTGCTGGACCCAGGGGTCCAGTCAACAGAGCGCCCAGGAGCACCAATGTCTTGAGACTTGTTGGAAGCATGCTGTCCTTGATCCCGGCGGCGGGAGGACACACACTCCCACAGTTGGTCCTGGGAGAGGAGCATAGAGATATTACTCAAGTCCCGCATCTTCATGACGCGCTTTCTGGGACAACCTGGTAAGTATCGAGACAGTCCCCTACCCCAACCCCGTCTGAGTTCTGATTTCAACCACCTGAACATCCTGGGCAGGAGTGCCTCTGAGGCTTTGTTCTAAAACCTGGTACTCTCACCCCAATTTCCCACATACCGATTCTCCAGGAGGGGGATAGAAAAGGGGGGAAGGCTAATAAACTGAGAACCTGGTGTAATGCTCCGGTTCGGGTTCAACAGTCTTCCGTGTACTTGGAGATTTTGTTTCTCTTCTCCGCTCCCTGCCCGGGGCTCCAAGAATCTTCACCTTCCTGGATGCACTTTCACCCTCCTCTCTGCGTGCAGTCTCGCAGGTGTCAGCTCGCGCCACCGCTGCAGGTGTAAATGTGTGAATCAGAGGCTAACCGTCGAGTTAAGGACGGGATTTCCGTTATTTGCATGTCTCCGCCCCATCGTTTGCATGATCTCACCCAGACAGGACCCTGCTACCCGGTTTGAACACCTCCCCTGCTTGCTGCCCACGCTCCTATAAAAGAGGGTCTGCTTCTCTTTGTGAACGCTGCGCGAAGCCTCAGAGCCAGGAGAAAGAGTTTCGGGACATCCTGCCTCTGTGCTTCTTAGGAGAGCCGCAGGGCTCAGACTTTTTATCACTCACTCCAGCTCGCTGCGTGCGGGCGCTTCTCTTCTTGCAGGATGACTGCTTGGGACGGGGTGCTACCCTTTTACCCTCAGCCCAGGCATGCCGCCGGTTTCAGCGTACCGCTGCTCATCGTTATCCTGGTATTCTTGTCCTTGGCTGCTAGCTTCCTGTTCATCTTGCCTGGAATCCGGGGGCACTCGGTAAGGGGGTTACTCAAAGCTCTCCTAAGAGGGATTCTAGAAGAAACTCATTTCGCAGGGTAAGAGAGTGATATAGAGAGTGTTTCTTGGAGTCTCAGGACAGAGGAGACTAAGGAAGTTTCAGCAAAAGCAAATTCAGAAGTCTGGTGCTGTAAGCGACTCTGTAACGGACAGCCCTGGTCTAGGAATCTTGAGAAGAGACTCTAGCTGTCTTCTTTTGGAAGATGCTGTAGACAGTGGGAACCAGCCCAATACTGGTTCCAATACTGGTTGGGATTCGTCTAGGCTTCCGGTGCTGTCAGGATCCCCCCCATACCCCTCTCTCTTTCTGAATACCTTAGCACCTCTGTCTTGTGCTTCTGGCCAAGAGAATGGGGTCTTCTGTGCTTTCCTTACTGTGCTGAGTTAAAGACTCAGAGGGTTGCACAGAGGTTTCAAACAGGTAGCAAGCAAAAGAAATTTCCACCAAATGCTCCCAGCTTCCTAAACCATCCTAAAGCGTACATTGTTACACGTCTGAGAAGACCTTTAATCTTTTTGTGTTGATCTTTGTTGGTTCAGATGAACTGGGAGATCTAGAAAAATCCGCAGTCCCTCTCCTTTAATCGACTACCAGTCCCTGGGGCCTCCCTCTTCTGGGAGAGTTGACCCCTGTCTGCCTGGCACTTCTGAATTCACTGAGCCTCACCGAGCAGAGATTGAATTAGTGGCTGAGAGCAGGCGCCAGACAGCAGGGGGTATAAAGGTAGCCAGAGAGTGC
Source organism: Rattus norvegicus (assembly GCF_021556685.1). Classification (NCBI taxonomy): domain Eukaryota; kingdom Metazoa; phylum Chordata; class Mammalia; order Rodentia; family Muridae; genus Rattus; species Rattus norvegicus. The sequence goes on from NC_141536.1 coordinate 108,757,315, forward strand.
CAGGCAAGGTAGACCTGGAAGTAGGCGAGGGGGCATGGTCAGGGAAGCACATGCCCAGAAACTATCAGAAATGTCATTGGCGTATTGAAGGGAAAGCATGCATGTCTTCAAAAGATCAGAAATGCAGTGGAATGGGGTCAAGGGGGGCCTTGAGGATGGGTTGGGCGGTACCCAAGCCTGATCCAGTGTGTATCTTTTCCTGCAGCGCTGGTTCTGGTTGGTGAGAGTTCTTCTTAGCCTGTTCATAGGTGCAGAAATTGTGGGTGAGTGAATTGGGTAACGTGCGGGGGGAGGGGGGCGAGAGTAGGGAAGAAAAGGCACCGAGAACCTGGGGTTTCCAGGTCCCTCTTCTACTTACACCTATTTGTAGCACCCCTATCTATTCTTTTGCCATGGGCTTTTTTGTTTGTTTTGAGACAGTCCCTAACTATGTAGCCCAAGCTGATCTTGAGAAGTGTTTAGTTGCCCAGGTATCCCCCTGCCTCCACCACTGTGCTTGCCCACTAGTCTGCCCTTACCTCATTGCGCCAGGCTCCTCGACCTTTGTCTTTCTATTCCATCTCCCGTCACTAAGCCTCTAGCTTCCGTTTCCCCACTTCCCCTCACCCACTCGTCACTGTGTGCATCTCCTCCTAGCTGTACACTTCAGTGGAGACTGGTTTGTGGGGAGAGTGTGGACCAATACATCCTACAAAGCCTTCAGTACCTCCCGAGTTCAAGTCCATGTCGGTCTGCACGTGGGGCTGGAGGGCGTTAATATCACACTCAGAGGTAAGGAGGTTGGGGCAAAGCGGGCTCTTGGGGCCAGGAGATCCTGTGGTTAGGAGCTGAATGGCAAGGCTTGTTAAGCACCAGTTCTCAACCTGTGGGTCGCGACCCCCACTCCCTTTTCACAGAGGTCCTCTAAGACCCTCAGAACGCACAGATATCTACATTACGGTGCCTAGCAGTAACAAAATTACAGTTAGGAAGTAGCAACGAAAAATTTTATGGGGGGAGTCACTACCACATGAGGAACTGTGTTAAAGGGTCATGGCATTAGGAAAGTTGAGAACCACTGTGTTAGGGGACCCTTTCACATCCCTCAGGCTCAAAAAACCTTTGATCTTATTGAATTTGTGTTTCCCGGTACCACTACCTAAGCTATCTCTTTCCGGACAGTTGCTCCACCCTTAGTTCCCTATCTGAAACTGCTTAGTTTCCGTGTCCCTGGCTTTGCTTGCACAGTGCCATGACCCCATGGCTTCCCGCAGGAACACCAATGCAGCAGCTGAACGAGACCATTGACTACAATGAGCAGTTCACTTGGCGCCTGAATGAAGACTACACCAAGGAGTATGTTCAGGCTCTGGAGAAGGGACTGCCGGACCCAGTGCTATACCTGGCAGAGAAGTTCACACCGAACAGTCCTTGCGGATTGTACCACCAATATCACTATGCCGGTCACTATGCCGGGGCAACGCTATGGTGAGCCTATGATGGAGATGGGGATGGGGCAGGGTGCATGTGACTTGGAGAGCTCGGTCTTCGGAGCTGGAACTGCAGCCTCGCGGGCAGGATCCGCTGGCCATCTGCAAAACCCACGGAAACTCATGTCCCAGCTATAGGAGGAGGCCGAGGGACAGGAAGGGGAGGCTCCGGAGCCAGCTCTCCTACGGGGGTTCCCCTACACCTTCAGCAGTCCTGGTCTGGGAACTCCGCTCAAGGAGCGCCGCCTTGCTCCCTCACAGGGTGGCGTTCTGCTTCTGGATCATCGCCAATGCGCTGCTCTCTATGCCCGCTCCGCTCTATGGAGGTCTAGCTCTGCTCATCACGGGTGCCTTCACGCTCTTCTCCGTCTTCGCCTTCGCCTCGATCTCCAGCGTGCCGCTCTGCCACTTCCGCCTGGGCTCCGCCGCCCTCACGCCTCACTACGGCGCCTCCTTTTGGGTCACGCTGGCCACCGGTGAGTACCGAGGGACGCTTACCTGGTGGTGTCCGGGGTGTGTATGGGATGTGCGCTCTCCAGCTTACAGAACGACTTCTCTTACTTAATCTGTTCGTCTCCATAGCAGGCAGAAGGTGGGGACAGGGTTTTTTTACAGTTGAGAAGAGCTAGTTTGGGAGGGTTCAGTATCTTGTCCAGGTTTGCATGAGAACTCGTGCATCGTGTAATACGCATCAGTTCTTTCTGAGGGTTGTGCGTATAGGAAATTCCAGGGACGGGCTCCAAATGGTGGCAAGGCGCGCGTTGCATCCCTGATTCCCTCTGTCTTTCTTCCCTCCGGCGCAGGCATCCTGAGCCTCCTCCTCGGAGGGCTGGTGGTGATTCTCCACTACACTCGACCCAGCGTCCTTCGAGCCTTACTGGATCAAAATGTCAAAGACTGTAGCAATCAGGCTGACGGAAACTCACATTTCATCCTCGACAACCCTCAACACAGACAGTCTAAGACTCCAGACTTAAATGTTACCACTCTCCTATGAAAAGAGTTAACTCCGGATTTCTATCCGTCCTTGGGATCCCACACACCTGAAGACAGTGTTAAGAGCGCGTGCCAGGAGCACAGCTGAGTCTGGAGGACTGCATACCCATGCGGGAATACAAGGGGGCGCCCCAGATACACCTTTGCTCTAGAGAATGGATTTCTCAGGAGAACTGTAAATAAACTTTTTTGTTTCGTTTTTTTTTTCAAAATTCCCTCGCCTGTCAATTTCCTTGGCTTCTCTTGGCCCTTGGAGTTACAACCTTGAGAAATTTGTAGAAGCCGGAGAAACACAGTAGGGCTCTGGGAGAGGCGCGCCCTCTAGTGAGACCTGAGAGGAACTGACAGGTACCTGCATCTTCCTGAGCTAATCCAAGGGGTGGTCAGTCATATTCTGCCCAAATCTCTACTGGCCAAACTGAATTTATTGGCAAAGATCAGGATTTTGGCGTTTGTTCACTAATTCTTTCCGGTTGCCTTCTTTTACGTTTGTATCTGAGAGCTAAGAAAGAGGTCAATAAGGCATAAAAATATAAATCCTGGGGTCTGGAGAGATGGTTCATTGGTAGAGCACTGTCTGCTCTTTCAGGGTATTGGGATTGGGGTCTTTGTACCCGCATGGCAACTTCCTGTAAGTCCAGTTCCAGGGTATGTCTGCAATGCCCTCTCCTGGACTCTGCGGGCACTGCATCCAAGTGGTGCACAGACATGCATGTTTAAAGTTTCTCACATCTTAGAATCTTACATAGCACATTTCAGAACTAAAGGTCAAAGGGAATGTGGCCCACAGTCAGTTAATGTTAAAACTGAAACATGATGATTGTTCTCTGACTAATGTGGACCCAGAGGTGGAAAAAGCTGGGGGAAAAAGGGAGAAAGAAAGGAAGGAAGGGGCCCAGACTCCCCCAAAGCAAGAGATCGATGCTGAGGGCATTTGATGCGCGACATATTTGCTGGGTGGAAGGTTGGCACCTTGAATCATTCAAGAAGGCTGTTACTGTGCATTAACAGCCACCCCTGTGCTGTTGCCATGACAACAGTTTATGGGCCTGTCGGACATGTCTTCAGAACCTTGGGACTTTTGTTCATTTATTTTTTGCATTAGTAGGTTGTGTCTCCCTGCTCTGTTACATCAACAAATTGGAGCACATGACACAACCCAAACCCACTTCCTGGGCAGTTCTGCTGGTTTTGTGTGGGCTCCAGTGATGCCTGCAGCCAGTCTGGAAACTCAGTATCCACCAGAAGAGCATTACAGGGAACAGTCGGACTCTTTGAGGCATTCCTCTTTAAGACACGTCTCAGAGGAAGCCTCTGACATGGGAATGTCCTGCGTCTCCGGACTCTCAGCTATGGACCGGTAGTGGGGGCTCAGGAGTCCCCCTTCTTCAGAGCCCCACTCCAACATGGGGTCCTCTGAGCTCAGGTTGAAGAGAGCCTTCAGTCTGTGAGGTTGCATCCTGTGGGCCACTGCCATGACCAGGCCAAGCAGAATGCACAGCAGTCCTGTGGGTGAAGGTGACACGTGTCTTGCCTTAGTTTAGTAAGTCATTCCAAGACCATCTAAGAGCACCAGAAGAACCCTCCGGGATGTCTGGGCTGCTGCCTTAGAGTAGTTGGAATTCATAGAGATGACTTAATGTCCTAGGGGTCTGTACTGCAGACATGGATCTATTGTCCTGAATTTTCACACTCCAAACCGAGTGAGAGGAAGAGAGAGAATACGACAGGCCAGGAATTGGGAGAGATGGGAATGGGAGGAGACACAAAGACAACATGAGGGAGTTGACAGAGCATGGTAGGAGAGTGAGGCAGTGAGGCAGGTTGACTTAGGGCATTTGGGGTAGTATGAGATGAGGACACACATGGCCTCTAGGAAGAGACATGAAAGTGCGGCTAGCAGATGCAGGAGGGACACACCACAGGAAAAGCTGGAGGACTTATGTAAAGAGAGTCAAGGGACAATGGATGTGACAGAGAAGTGAGCATAGATGAGGAGAGGAAATGGCACTGGAGAGAGAAAACTGGTGGAGGGAACCAGGAAGGATACGGCTCTAAGAAAGACCCTGACATCTTAACCTCTAGAAGCAGATCCCCACCCAACGACATGATAGTCCCTCCCCTCCATCCTGAGCCCTTATTTTTAGGGAAGGGTCTCACCTGTGGCTAATGTGATCCAGAAAGCAGGCCCATGGTGAGTGTACAGTACAGCAGTGCCCAAGCGCAGCGGGCAGGACATGAGTGACGTGGTCATGGAGAAGAAGAACAGTGCCAACAGCTGGAAGAGGCCAGTGGCCAGCAGCATGTGGCCACCATAAACCAGCACTGGCATAGACAGCATCACATTGGCCAGCAGCCAGCAGAGGAATGCTACCCTAGAGAGCCAAGAGGCAGTGAGGGTTGGCTTAGGCACCTCTACCTGCTAGAGAGGATTGCAGGGCGCAGGTAGAGGGTGTCCCGAATGCGTGAAGAAGAAATCTTGCCTGTGGGCTCCCCAACCGAGAACTAATGGTAGTTCCTTCCACTCAGGATTTTCCCTTGAGTGAAAACCAGATGGCTAGAAAAATCTGTTTCTGGGTTTAAGCCAGTAGGGTCTGTCTCAACCTGTATGCTCACCACAGCATGGCTGAGGCGTAGTGTCCTGCCAGGCGGTACTGGTTGTACAGGCCACAAGGGCTTCGAGGGGCAAACTTCTCAGCCAGGTATAGCACCGGGTCTGGAAGGCCCTTCTCCAAGGCCTTGGCATACTCCTCTGCATAGCTCTTGCCCAGGCGCCATGTGAACTCCTCATTGTAGTTGATGGTTTCATTCAGCTGCTGCACTGGGGTCCCTGAGGAACAGGGCAGCTGTGCTTAGTAAGAACCAGAAGACTTCATTGGACCATTCACCTCTGGTAGGGGTTCATTCACTCTAGGCAGAAGGCCAAGAGCTGGCAGCTGACAGAGAAGATAGCTCTGAATTTTCTTTCCTGCCATTCTCTCAGCGTCCACACTTCCTCCAAACTTCAGTGCTAGGCACACTTTAATTCTGTGCTCCCCACAAAACACATCAATACATCTCAAAGGCACAGGGCAGAGCCTTCCCTCCCTCACAAGTAAGAACCTCACCTGTGAGGGTGATGTTGAGTCCTCCGAGCCCAATCTGCAGTCCCACGTGCACGCTGACCCGCTTGGGACTGAAGGCTTTGTAGGTTGTGTTGGTGTTGATATGGCCCACAGACCACTCAGAACTGAAATTCACAGCTGGGATTGGGGAGTTGCAACTCAGGAAGGTCTGGGCATTACTGGGTTAGTCAGAAGGAGAACTCCAAGGGCTCTGTGTCTGAACTTGTCGTAATCATATACCCATCCACAGGCCCGTGTCTGACTCCCTACTAATTCTTCCAACCGCTATTGTGGGAAAGGTCAGAATCTAAAATTTTCCATGTTCACACTCTGCTTACCCCCTTCCAAGTCCATTTAGGGACAGCCAATCGTGAAGCTGGGTAAGGAAGCAGTAACATAAACCATGATGGGCAAACACAGACATCAATTTAAAAAACAAAAAGGTCTGTTTTTCCTAATCACTGAAGCCAAGCAAGCAACTTCCCGGGCAGAGTCTTCCTGCTCACATTCATTATGACCCAAATGAAAAGTTAGGACGACTTCGAAGACACATCCTGCAGACTTTCCCTGGCTCACACATCTTAGGGTGAGGAGGATAAAAGTAAGGGGCTAAAACCAAGGTTAGAGAGGTATGTGGGCAGGATCACACCCGGAATCAGTGGCCACTACAGAGAAACAAAAAGAAGAGAGGCAGGCCACAAAGAGAACTTCACAAGACAGAGGCAACTGCCCAAGTCTGTGGCATTTGGCACTTACCCAGGATCACAGCCCCGATGAATAAGCTGGTCACCACCCGTAGCAGCCAGAACAGCCTCTGAGTCAGAGTGGGTGGGTTTAGTAAGTATAGCCCTTCTTCCAAGGTTGCCCTCCCTCTTTCTATGATGGGGAGGGGCAGCGGGCTCTACAAACTGAGCCTATCTAACACAGAATCATGCTCAATCTATTGTTTTGGGTGAGTGGAGAACTCTGCACTAGAGATGTGCAAGGTCGTGGCTGGAGTTTCTTCCCTGGGTCTGCTTCTATCTAGACAGACTCTATACCCCTCACTCTTGAAGATGAAGTCTCTCTGGGGCTGAAGTCTTAAGGCCTGGGGCTTGTTTCTTACTGTCTTCCCACGGATGCCAGGCAGGATGATGATGAAGGTGACCAGGGCAGTCAGGAAGATTGTGATAATAACAGCTAAAGTGGTGTCCATTGGGAAGGTTGGCTTGGGGCCAGTGTAGAAGGGCAGCGTGTGTCCAAGAGCAGCCATCTTGGTGGAGGTACACAGGGGTGTTGATGCTGCAAAGAGAGGCATTCATTGAGAGTGCTCTGTGCACCAAACACTACCATAGGGCTGGGGATGCAGCAAAGAATAAACTAAGCCAGGCCTGCCACCTCTGAAACCCATTTTGTTGGCGTCTTTTCGCCTTCACCCCCTTTCCTGTCATTCCACTGCCCTTCAGCTGTGTGTCTCCCATCTATTGGCTGTCACAGATTTAGGGTCTCGGCAGGCAGTCTCTGCTGGCTGCCCTTTGCTCCCTTCCTAACCAACCACTCAACCTCTAACCCAGCTCCATTGTTACCCTCAGGGTGTTTCCGTTTCTTCTGGGAATATCTGAAGAAAAATAACTCTCTTTTATTACCCCGGGCTCTAGCACAGGCAGATCGCAGAACATAAAAAGGACTGTATTTACTATCAAACAAAGCCATACGGATAGGAGATGGCACAGATTATGAAATGATTGCCTTTCCTTTTCAGTCTCCAAAGCAACAAGAGTCAAAAAGCTGCTAAGTGTACAGTTCAACTACACCAACATGGGGCTGATCCCTAGGCTCAGCACTGCCCAGATGCTCAACTGGTGATTCCAGAAAAACCTGAATAAAGTGTCCTTCAGGAGGCACAGTGCTGGGACCAGACGTTCTACTATCCCATGTATCATCAAAATAGCACTTTTCTTTCATTCACATCCCCATGCAGTATTTCAGCTCAAATGCTGGCTTGTCTACATGTTGCTTAATTGATCTTACAGCTTGTCTGTCCCTGTATACACTGGATGTTAGTAAAATGATACCTGTCCATTTCATCAGTGTGTAGACAACATTAATTGCAAGACACCGTATTGTTCCACAGTTCATGTAGAAAGTACTACCAAATTAAACCCTAACAGCCATTGATGGTAAGATGCACCACAACTTCAGAGAAATAAAAGTCATGGTTGAAAGAAGAACCCTAGAAATGTCCCAGAGACCCACAGACCCAGTTCCTGTCATTCTCCTTGGTGTGATCTGTACTAGGGTCTTGGGGACCCAGGAGACCTGTGATTTTCTCTGAGCAGGGGTGGTCTTGCTAAGTGGGAGGCAACAGTTGCTTTGGACTCACGCAGCTCCAGAGGGCTCGAATTCTGCGTCTGTCTTTTGGAACCTCACCTCGATCGAGTTTCACTGAAAAACAGAAATAATTACTTCAGAGGGTCTTTATGAAATGAAATTGGGTGTGGAAAGTGCAAAGAACACCATTGGAAACAAACAGGCAGCGCTAGGCTATCAGACAAAGAGGCAGGGAGACTTACAGCCTACTTTTAATCCTGTCTTTTGGGCAAGTCTTACAACCACAGCCTCCGTTTATAATGTGAAAGTTTTGCTTTCTTCTTAAGTATTAGACTCTTCCACCCCAGAGAAATCCCCATCTCGTCTCCAGCTCCGCAGATCTTCCTGGGCTCTTCCCACCACTGCCTCTCTACAGCTACCACACCATCAGCCAACCCTAATATTCTCCCAGCATTCCATTCACCATTGGACTGTTCTCCCAAGGCTAAATTCAAGTTTCTCCCAACAGAAATCTCTCTCTCTCTCTCTCTCTCTCTCTCTCTCTCTCTCTCTCTCTCTCACACACACACACACACACACACACACACACACACACACACACACAGAGGAAAGAAGGGAGGGAGGGAGAGAGGGAGAGAGAGAGAAACTTTCTTGATCTCCACACTCTTTCTTTTTCACAGCCAGAATTTTTGGCAGACTAGTCTGTGTTGGTGTTTCCACATCTTTATCTTGTCTCCTTGACCATTGTTACCTAACTTTACTGAACTCTTATCTTTAGCATTATCTCACTAAATAATCTGAAGAGAAATTCTCACTTTAAAAAAAACCTTAGGGACTGAAGAGAAGAGCTGAGGACCGAGCCCAGGGCCTTGCGCTTGCTAGGCAAGCGCTCTACCACTGAGCTAAATCCCCAACCCCCCTAGGGGCTGAAGAGATGGCTCAGTGGTTAAGAGCACTGACTGTTTTTCCACAGGTCCTGAGTTCAATTCCTAGCAACCACATTGTGGCTCACAACCACTGCAATGGGATCTGATGCCTTCTTCTGGTGCATCTGAAAACAGTGACAGTGTTGAAACTTGCTCTTTGGTCTCACAGCACCATGTTTTCCTGGGTCTCCTGCCACTGGCCACCCCACGTCGGCTCCTCCTTCTTCCTCTCTACTAAACATTTATGCAGCTCAGGATTCTATCTTGATTCTCTTCCTTTAGTGTCATCGAGGTTTCCTGGGATAGCCAGGCATGGTGCAGACGCACCCCTGCAAACCCATCACCGAAGAGGTGGGGCAAGAGGACTGAGATTTTCAGGCTAGCCTGAGCTAAGACCCTCTCTCAAAAACCAAACAAAATAATATTTAGATAATCTTATCTGTTTCTGTGGCTTATATGTAGCTCTCAGATGTCTCCCTGATCTCCAAACTCAAAATGACCAACTACCTCGCGGCTCTTCCTACTCGGATGCCCCTTTGATGCCTCAAATTTAACAGGCTCCAAATGGAATTATCCGTTACTCTGCCTTTATTCTATTTTCTTTTCTTTTTAGCCTCACCGCCACCCATTAATCAAAGATGCCTGTCTCAGGACCACTGTACACATACCCTAGGCCCACGTACTTCTTGAAATTATCCACCAATTGCATTCTCGTCTGCCTCTTCCCACATTAGTCCCAATTCTCTTCCCTTGCCTCAAGCAAGAATAGTTTTTGTAATTAACAGATATAATCCTTTCTCTTCTCTGTCCTGGCTAAAATCTCATTTCTTACTATCAATAGAAGGTGCTTTGCAAGCCATGCCCCTTCTTCCCCACTCTGTGACTGACATGCTTTTTTCGAACTTCTTGCCTTTGTATGGGCTATGTCCTCTACCTGGAATGATCTAGCCTTGACAAACGCCCTTTTTCACTTCAAGCCTCAGCCCATTTTACTTCTGTGTGAAGTTATTTCCAATGCCATTGGCCAGTGGGAAGGCTTCCTACTCTAAGATTCCAGCTGTGTCTGAAGCATACCTCCAGAATCACAATAATTACCGCACTTCATCTCTTTGAACATTTATCTCCCTTTTAGACAGAGTCTCCTTGAGGGCAGAGATTTAATCTTCCCGTCTTTGTACTGTCTTCATGTAGCATAGCCTAATCAAACTCTGGATCAGATTAATGAATATGAATGAGTTCTTTCGGCAGGTGTCTCATTCTGAGTCTTCACACAAGAGGGAGCTATGCCCCTCGTTTACCTGCACTACACTTCTATTCCCATTAGCAGAGCACCACCGATTTAAGGCTAAAAGCTGCCCAAGAAGGGATCTGATGAACCTGACCTACATTTTGTAACCTCAAAGAACTGTCTAGAAAGCCTCTTCTAATAGCTAGGGTCTCTAAGAAATGTAAACACGTAGACCTGACTGCTTGTATTTAGTTGACCATGAAGCTTACTCTTAAGCTTAGCTGAAAAGGTAGAGTAAAGGTCTGTTACTTTGAGGGGCTAGAAGGATGGCTTGGAGGTTAATTAAGAGCATTTATTGTTCTTGCAGAGGACCTGGATTCAATTCCCAACAACCACGTGGTGGCTGGCAATCATCTGTAACTCCAGTTCCAGGGGGTCTGATGCTCTCTTCTGGCCTCTGCAGGAGCCAGTCACATACTTGGTACTCTGGCATATATGTCTGCAAAACACTCAGACACATAATTTTTTAATTAAAAGGAAACTGTTTTATGCATGTGTGTGTTCGTGTGTGTGTATTGGTGTTGGTGTTGGTGGTGTTGGTGGTGGTGGTGGTGGTGGTGGTGGTGGTGTGTGTGTGTGTGTGTGTGTGTGTGTGTACTTCCCATGGCATGCTCATGGAAGTGAGAGGACATCTTTGTAGGATTGATTCTCTCCTCTCATCTTTATGTGGGTTCTTAGGCTTGAACCCAGGTTGTCAGGCATGGGCAGGAAGTGCCTGCACCGGATGAGCTGTCCCCCTGGCCGAGTGACATTTACTATAAAACATAAGGATTTTTTATAGTGAATTTTTATTTATGACACCCAAACGGAAACCATTGTATTTCTAGGGAGGTATATGTAGGAAGAAAGGCTATACAATGTAGAATGCCTTAGGTCTTAGTTTAGATAGGGAGCATGGTAATACATTCTCTAATCCCAGCACTGGGGAGGCAAAGGCAAGCAGATCTTTTTGAGTTGGAGGCCAGCCTGATCTACAGAGCAAGTTTCACACAATCCAAGGCTATATAATAATAATAGGAGGAGGAGGAGGAAGAGGAAGAGGAAGAGGAAGAGGAAAGGGAGGGAGAGGGGAAGGAGAGGAAGAAAGGAGGCATGGATTAAGATAAAGCATAGAGTGTTCATAGGAAGAACTCATTTAAACCCAGCGAGGTGACTCAGTGTGTGAAGGTGCTCACTGCCAAGTCTGAAAATCTGAGTTTAATCCTTAGAAGCCATGGCAGATGGAAGAACTGATTTCTAACAGTTGTCTTCTGACATCCATTTCATGCCATAGGATGCATTCATGCATGTGCTCGAGCACGCGCTCACACACACACACACACACACACACACACACACACACACCAAATAAGTGTGGAAAAAGTGAAAGAAGAACCCATATTATATATTATATTATACATTATATTATACATTATATTATATTATACTATATATTATACTATATATTATACTATATACTATATACTATATACTATATACTATATACTATATACTATATACTATATACTATATACTATATACTATATACTATATACTATACATTATACATTATACATTATATATTATACATTATACATTATATATTATATATTATATATTATATATTATATATTATATATTATATATTATATACTATATGTGAATTCCAACCACAGATATTTGCAGAATAAGCAGATATCACTAACTTAATGCATCTTAGTCAGGACCACGTATTCTTAGCATTCCTGTGCTTATTTTAACGAGAGGTTATAAAAGTTTTGTGAGCATGGCTCATCTCTATTAACAAGATGCATCAAAGAAACACTAACAAAAGGCCTTTCTGTATCTCACGTACAGAAAGGGCATTGTTAAACTTATTTGCAATTCTCCAAAATATGCATTAAGGATGACTAGAGCAAGTGATAGTTGCTGAATATAATTTGCCTTGCTTGGTCCCCCGTCCCCTGGTCTCTTGCTCTTCTGCTCTTCCCTTCCATGACTTAGACACTCCTTACTCTATATTGCCTGGCACAGTCAAGCTGAATTTCAGGACTGATCCTAATTTGGTTTCATTATTATGCGAACAGGGCTTCAGCAGGAAGAGAGCTACTGAAATAAGGAGCTGGGGAAACTCTGCTTTGCCAACAAAGCCTGTGTTTCTCTTGGGACTGTCTTTCTCTCTCAGGCTTGACAAGTGAAGTCTAACTGTAGAATTGGTTCTAATCTAGCAAAATCTCACATCAATATTAACTTTATCCCTTGGTCCCTTAGCTCACTACCATGACTGGGATACACATGCATTTTATACTGATGGACATAAGCAGTCATAGGACAATCAAACACACACCTACAGCCTTAAAAGCACAGCCAGAGAAAGGAGCACCCAGACTTTGCTGTGCCCAGTAACATAGACAACTATAGTTTTCATAGGGGCCCCTTGTGATGAGTTGGACGCTTTTGCACCGAGGAGGGCCAATTCCTTCACTTTGGGGTTCTATTTTCTCACTTGGCCTGGAGGGCAGCCTTTAGGTACTTACGACTTTCGCCCCCGTGTTCAGTAGTATTTCAGATTTAGTTACCTAGTCCTTACCTATCACAAGATGAAATGAACTTCTAATGTTTATAGGACGAGTGGGTAAGAAATCAATAGTCTTGAAGACCCGATCTGGAACCTCCCTAAAGCCTTTCTCTGCTGCTCGCCCCCATCTGCAGAAACTGCAGAGTAAGGACTGCTCACTTCCTATAAAGGCAGTTTAGGTGACATGTCTAATATTGTCAAGCACTCTGGTGGGTGATGATATATGGCTACTGGAATGTGATAGTTTATTTCTCTGATTGAAGTAAAGCCCATTAAACAGCCCTGGCTGGCTAAAGGAAGTCTTTTTCAAGAACTCCTAACCTAGTCCTCCTTTCTAAGGAAGTTAGAGGTGTGTGTGTGTGTGTGTGTGTGTGTGTGTGTGTGTGTGTGTGTGTGTGTGTGTGTGCGCGCGCGCGCGCGCGCGCGCTCGCGCGCGCTCGGGGGTGTGGTGGGGGTGTGGTCGTGGAGTGGGAGATTTTCCAGTGATGTGTGGTAATGAACTCGGGGATAGGGAACTGATCAATCCAACCTACCCAGACTTCAGTTAAGAGAAATAAAGATTCGGTGTCGACAAATCTTGTGACTTTTAAAGCTTTAAGAAGTTCGCCTTGTCTTACTTTCTTGTCAAACGTTTTCCTTCACAAATCCCCCCTTGATCTGAATTCATCTATGTAGACTCAAGAAGTGCGCCCCTGGAGGTCGGTATCGGAGCAGCACTTCAAGGTCTGATCTCACAGTCTCTGTACCCACCCGATCCATGGTTCCCTACCTTCCTTTCTTTCAGATACTGTGCGCGTGGCACCTGGCGCTGCTCGTCTTTGGGAACTCACAGCGATCCTGGTCGTGGGAATAGGTCAGGAACCGGGTCCAGACGTAGACGTCCTGTCACCAAAACCATGCACTTTGTCCGGAGTCTCTTACAATTCCCCATTCTAACTCAATTGCTGATCAGGTTGTGACTCCATAAACCCAGCCTGGTGTCGTCTCCGACTTCCATTTCAAGTCATTTTCAACTTTTTCGGCCCTGGCGCTCCGCCTTCAGACGAGGGACGGACTGGCGCACTAGGGCAGAACTCCAGCACTTGTGCCCTCTGCGTCCACCCCTAAAATCCCCTATTCCTACCCATGCCAGCATCCCGGGCGGCTGTAACACAAATGAGGCTCTCAGGAGAGTAAGACCTGGGAGATTCCACCAGGAACTCTGGTTACCCAGACTTACAGGTTTTGGGGACAGATGAATACCTTGCTTTGGCGCCAGGTCTGATCTGTAGGTGAATGTTGGGTAATTATCTTTGTTTTAGAGCCCCGACTGTGTGGGGAGGATTTGGGAATAGCTCTCCTGCCCCGCACCCCGTTTATCTTCCACCCTCTTCCTCAACTCTCAAGAGTTGGAACTTGGGGAGGGAGACTTGCCCTTCCCGCCTCCCAAATGGCTTGAACCCTCGGCACCCAGGAGCCCTGCATCCTACACGGTCTCACCTTTCATGCTCCGGTCCCCTTTCACGCGAGTCCCGCGCTAGCCTCTATCCCGCCCTACTGTGCCCCGCCCCAAAGCTGGGACGCGCTGTCCGCTCTTCACCCTCCCCCTCAGCCCCGCCCGCCCGGACTCAGAGCTGGAGAAGCTGCCAGAACCGAGCGGGCTACAGCGAACCCGGAGACAGCCCGGAGCCTATCCGCAGTCCCAGGCTGGGACGACCAGAAGCTAAGGTTAGATCCCAGAACATTTCTCTTGGCCCATGGAAGTGGGTGCTCCCAGGGAGAGGGCTCTAGGGGTGGGGACAGTGGGGAAAGGGTGGGCCTCCTTTTCTTCGGAATGGGAATGGTAGCCTCGTGCACCTCCAATCTTTCCCCAGAGATTAAAAGGGACCTTGCTAAGGCGGGAGCTAAGCACACCAACATTTTGAGAAACCAGGGTCAACTGGTCCTGAGAACGTTGAGTGACCTAGTTTGTTTGGGCCTAGAGGGTTTCTTGGCACCAGCGAGCGCATCATGCCAAGGAGACTTTGTTGGTCTTCAGTATACAGTTACTCCCTGGGTCTTCTGGTTGGAATCTCTGGCTTTAACTCATCTCCCTCTCCTTCCCACCTCGGGGCCAACAGAATTCTAAGACTCTGATTTGGGGAAAATGACCATGTGGACAAGAAACAGACAAACTTGTAACTCTCCCAGATCTGCCACTGCCTGGGGCTTCATTGTCCTGGAGTTGAGCCTTCATTTCCAGATTGTTTGGGAAGTTACCACACCCAAGTGGCTGTGTAAACTGTTAAGGGCTACCTACTCAGAGAGAGGTTATTGGCATGGCCACTCTCCTGAGTTTGTCCCCACAGTCTAGCCTGAAAGCCTACAGGGTGTTAGGGATGGAATGATGTATCTACGTTTGGAGTCCAGGCTCCTGAAGACTTGATTGGAAGGGAAAGGAGGTCAAACTATTTGGATTAGGGAAGCACAACCATGGCCCGTCACTCTACCACCCCCAACACACCAGCTTCTGTTCTCTAGATCCCAGCTCCAAAGAACTTCTAGATAGATGGAATCCTGAGTTGGGCTGGGCAGGGTTTTCACACTTGTCTAGTAGGAGATGGGGGGGGTGGTGGGTGAGGTCACCTGCTGGGTTCTCATCTTCAACTAGATAGCACATTCAGGTGCCCTGGCTGCAGATGGGGCTTTCTCTGAGCACGTGTCTTTCACCATCCTGCCTCCAATCTTCAGGCTATCTTTAGGACATCTTCAGTGACATTTTGCCAGAGAAGTCCTGGCTTGAGTCCCCTGCTGCCTCTGTTTACCTGTGGTCCTATGTGTTGGCCTCTGGAAGGCAGGACTGAAACACAAGCCGCTGGTGTGATATTCCATTTGAGTTTTCTCAAAGGAGTCAGAGTCACGCCTCAGCCTCTGTCCAATTTGCATTACACCTGTCAGTCTTCTTGGCTTGAATTCAACCTCAACCTCCTGTCAGACTCTGATCATTCTGTGGAGTGAACAGTTCTGGCACACTCCCCACCTTGGCTAGGAGAGGATGATAAGGGTTGGATGAGATAACTGGTTTACCTCAGATCCCACAGAAGATGAACAGCAGATCTGAGACCTTGCCTGAGTCCCTCAGCTTCCTCTTCCCATGCTGGGCTCTGGCTATGGAGCAGCCTCTGTGGGCAGCTGGACCAAAGCAAGGGTGTTCAGATACTCAGACACTAAAGTTCACAAGGGCAGGGTGGTCTTTGTTCTGTTCCTCACTGACTCGAGAGTTGAGGTCAGTTCCGTACATATTGTGTGTTGGTCAGTTATTTATTGAATGAACTAAAGACCTTCCGAGAGAGTGAGTCTCTTTCTTTTTGCTCCCCAAATCCAACTCCCCAGTCTTGATTCTTAGGGGCCTCACCTTATCATGATCCTCTTAAATACCCAGGGTTCATCCTTCTACCTTCTGTTGTTCTAGGACTCTGTTCTGAAGTATTTCAACATTTCATCCCCCATTACCATTTTCATCATGGCAGTCTACTCAGCTGTGGCCTGGATCCTCCTTTTTGGGATGCTGGCTTCTTTGGGTGAGTACAGACTAGAGGAAGAGCTGCATAGGATCAGAGGAACCAAGGTCCTCTGGCCTTTTCCAAAGATGTGTCAATCATTTCTGCATCCCCCACAGATATAGTACCCTGTATATACCAGGCACTTGTTTCTAGTTGTTGAGTAAATGGGCAGACAATAGAATGAAAATGGTTTCTAGTGTGGGTCCCTTTCTCTCTCCTCCGTCTTCTGTCTTGTTTATGAGGTAAGTTCTCCTGACGTGAAATAGGAAAGACTGAATAGACATCTAGGACAATAAAGCTTCCTGGAGTAAAATTGGACCCAAAGCTAAAAAGGACTCACCAATTTTTTTAAAATAAAATGATCTTTGGAACGGGGGATATAATTTTGTGGTAGAGCATTTGCACAGCACATATGAGGTCCTAGGTTTCATCCCCAATGTTGAAAAAATAAAGCACAAAATAAAATAATTTCATCAGAACACAGTATAACCCACAGCAATCCCAGCTTTGGAGGTCTGAGAGCTTTAGAATCAGTGGTTGTCCCCTGTAGTGTAGGGCTCTGAGGAGAGAGGACACATGATATTACAGGTTAGGGTCAAAGGAGCAGGCTTCTGTTTGGGTATGGTAGCTATGCCAGCACTTTGGAGGTAGAGGCAAGAGGATTAATTTAAGGTCATCCTCCGGTATGTGAGTTCAAGGTCAATCTGGGCTACTTAAGACTGTCTCAGAACAAGCACCAACAACAAACCTGAAAGTCTTTTGCACCTTGGGAGATGATAAATGAAGATGACTCTCCTGGTTGGCAATGTCGAGATAGTGATGCGGACTTCACACTTCTCCCTTGCTAACGCCACGCACATTTCAGTTCATTCCAGTACTCTCCCTCCTCGAGGCTTCATTTTCTCTCCCAGTTTGTGCCTCTTATCCCCAAGACAGACTCTCTCCAAAGGTTACTGCCCTTGGCCTGCTACTGTTCATCTTATTTTGGAGGTCGTGTGTGTGTGTGTGTGTGTGTGTGTGTGTGTGTGTGTGTGTGTGTCCTACTGCCCTAGATCCTAGCCAGGTGAAGTCATTTTCCTTCTTGATGAGTGTCTGTATGTGTCATACATCACCCACATCTTGAAAATCCTGTCTTTGGTCTGAGGACATTCAGAGCAATGGGGCCCCTTTTGCTTTATTCTGTTTTCTCAGGTGAGTAGAAAAGAAATCTAGCTGTGTTTTAGGGGAACGTGTCTGGCTGGTCACCTAATCTACTGGCCAAGAGGATTCTAGATCCTGCCTTCTTGTCCTGCTTCCTCAGCAACCTCTCCCCCTCCCCCAACAGCTGAGGGTTCCTCTTGAGCTGTGAGTTTTTAGAGTAGCATCATAGACAGGAATTGGGGTTGGAGAGAAGACTCAGCAGTTAAGAGCACTGGCTGTCCAGAGGACCTGGGTTCAATTCCCAGTACTGACACGGCAGCACATAACTGTCCATAACTCCAGTTCTGAGGGATCAGTAGTCCTCTTCTGGACATCATGTGTTACTTAGACATACATGCATGCAAAACACCCATTCACATAAAATAAATAAATCTTAAAAAAAAAAAAGAAAAAGAACAGGAATGAGATGAGTGACAAGATGTTCCAAAGGAGGATGGAATAACGTCATTCACAGGATCAGTCCTTGGTCTCACCCAAGAAACTGGCAAAGAGACCAAGGTAGAGTAGCAGTAACACGCCCCTGCCTCGGGGCTCTGCTTAGTAGGAAAGGCCAAGCCCCTCTTCCCATTGCCCCTGCCCAGTGATGGGTCACGGAATGACTTGTCCTTCCCAGTTATAGGGTGTGGCTGGTTCTTGTTCCAAGTGGTAGGTGTCTGAGGGCTGGAGATGATGTTTGTCCTGGTGTGTCTCCCGGGGACTTGAGACGTGAGGAGACTCCAAGCTTCTGCCTCCTCCTCTGGATTGCCACTGCTTTCCCTCCTCTCGGAGGCCATTCGGCAGCAGGCACTGCACACTGATGCACCATCTTCCACTCTGGGAGTCTTCCTCACTGCGTGCCTTGGAGTAGGCTTGAGTTTAGAAAATACTTCGCCCTTGTTTCTCCCTCTTATCAGAATCACAGGAGCCTTCCCTTGTGGCCTGCTTGGTCTCCCGCTGCGTGCACTTACCCAGTTACCTCCTTCCCTTTATCTTCCCACAGGAGCTCAGAATCCCGTTTCTTGGGAGGTCCAGCGATTTGATGGATGGTATAACAACCTCATGGAGCACAGATGGGGCAGCAAAGGTGAGGGCACAGTCCAAGGGCCAGTGTGGTGCTTACCAGCGGAGGGTCAGGGCGGCAAGTGTGGCAAGAGGCTATCTCGTCTCACTGAAAGCTGCCAACATCTAAGGCTTTAGGGTTCAATGTGTCGAGAATGCTCTTGAGGTACAGAGATTGCTAAGTGGTTTAGAGTACAGTGCTGCTCTAACAGAAGACCTGAGTTCAGACCCCTGCACACATTTCCAGCAGCTCATAATTACCTGTAACTTGGGGTCTGGGTATTCTGATGTCTCTGCAGGCACATGTACTCACATTCACAGACAGATGGGCAGACAGGCAGACACACACACAATGAGATTCATTCTTGTCTTTACCTCTCCTATGCCAGGCTCTCGGCTGCAGCGCCTTGTTCCGGCCAGCTATGCAGATGGTGTGTACCAGCCCTTGAGAGAACCCTACCTGCCTAACCCCCGACACCTTAGCAACAGGGTCATGAGAGGTCCCGCAGGGCAGCCGTCTCTTCGGAACCGTACAGTCCTGGGTGTCTTCTTCGGTGAGAGCTGTAGCAGGGTGGTTCTGAGGTTTTGATCAGGAATCTGTGTTTACTAGTGTGGGACCAGCCAGGAACAAAAGCCGTATGACAAAACTACACGCTACAGGGAACCTGAGCCCCTGGAGGAGCCATTGGGGGTGGGGGTGGGGTGTCAGCTGGACACCTCGGTGCCTAAGGAATCAGGGGATGAGACAAGATACTATGGAGGATCAGAGGTGGGCGTGGGAGATGGAAGAAGAAGTCATTAAAAAGGATAGGAACAAAGCAGATGGGGGCGGGGCATGCCGAAGTGAGGTCTGACATGAATCTTCCTTGTGCTGGTAGAGAATATGGAGAGGAATAGGATGTCCCTCCATTTGAGGGGAGGGTTGTGATACAGATTGTGATAGATTGTCCCTGGAACACTGTGGCTCCTAGAACATATGGGGAGAAGGAAGGGTTATAGTCGCAGCAGAGAGGGCACCATGGGATCGTTAGGGGGTCACAAGTTCTGTGACAAGGGGTTAGTCCTCCAGCAATGATGGCTCCTACTAGCCATGTTGGGTGTCCATGCTAGCTCCCATGTGACTTCCTGCTTGGCTGCCGGCCTCCAGGGAGGTTCCCAGCTGCATGTTAGAGCTGGTGCTGAAACCCTGCCTAGAAACACCTCCCAGTTACCAAGGAGAACGCCAAACTGACAATGACAACATCTTAGAGCAGGTGTAGGCACAGACAGGCCAGGAGAGACAGAATCAGGAGGGAATGTGGAGGTCAGGGCTTGGACTTGCCCATAATAGGAGATGACTATTCTGAAGCTTCGAGTATGGGGTAGGGGTGGTGGGGACTCCATACCTGAGGTGGGGAAGAGCATGGTCCCAAGCTGGCCCAACAAAACCTCCTGCACTATGGGCAGGCTACCACGTGCTTTCAGACCTGGTGAGTGTGGAAACACCAGGCTGCCCCGCAGAGTTCCTCAACATTTACATCCCACGTGGGGACCCAGTGTTTGACCCTGACAAGCGCGGGAACGTGGTGCTGCCCTTTCAGAGGAGCCGCTGGGACCGCAGCACTGGACAGAGCCCTAGCAACCCCCGAGACCTGGTGAGGACAGGCAGCCAAAGGCAGGAGGGCAGAGGGCTGGAGGGGATCTGAGGCAGGATCTGCTGGAGGCCTGGGGTCTGGCTGGGAAGGCCGGGCAGGATGAGCCTCTTGCCCACCAGCAAGAATCTGCCTGGTTCTCCTAACCCTGCTCATCCCTGCAGACCAACCAGGTGACTGGCTGGCTAGATGGCAGCGCCATCTATGGCTCCTCTCATTCCTGGAGCGACACTCTGAGGAGCTTCTCTGGAGGACAGCTGGCTTCTGGCCCTGACCCTGCTTTCCCGAGGAACTCCCAGAACTCTCTGCTCATGTGGATGGCACCAGACCCCGCCACGGGGCAGGGCGGGCCACAGGGGCTGTATGGTGAGGCTGTGGGGGTCCTGGCAGGAGGGCTAGGGTTGGAGGCACCAGGCTGCTTGGTGGTGGTGGGGGTATTGGAGGAGGGGGTCTGCCTGTGGGTCTGGGCTCCCCTGGCTCAAGCTGTTGCCCATCTCCTGTCCTGCTTCCTCCCATGGATGCAGCCTTCGGGGCCCAGCGCGGGAACAGGGAGCCCTTTCTGCAGGCACTGGGCTTGTTGTGGTTTCGATACCACAACCTGTGTGCCAAGAGGCTGGCGCAGGAGCACCCACACTGGGGGGATGAGGAGCTGTTCCAGCATGCTCGCAAGAGGGTCATTGCCACTTACCAGGTGAGTCTTGCCACCGGTCCAGGGCGACTCTGCTCCCCCAACAAAGCTTCCCTGGTCCTGGACAAAGTCCCTTTCCTGTATACCCCTTTCTAATAGGGCCCTCCTTCAGGGAAAGCTAATGTGTAGAAAAGACTACTGTACATTATAGAGAGGAAACGCTCTGTTTATGCCAGATAATTTTGGATTTGATCATTATTTAACATCTCTCTCCATAGTCAATACTGTGAAGAGCCTACCATTTGATGCTGTTGTTTTAAAGGTTTTCTCCCATGACCAACCTTTGCTGGTCCTCATGTCTACTCAATGAGCCTTCCTTGGGCCTCTTCCTCGGGGCCCAGTCCCATGCACATGTCTTTTTATCTCTTGATCTTCAGAACATTGCGATGTATGAGTGGCTGCCCAGCTTCCTGAAGCAAACGCCCCCAGAGTATCCAGGTGAGGGGTTGAGGAGGGGGGCTGACAAATTGCGGGTGTGTTTTAGTATGGATTTAAGGCCTTAATGTGTCCGTTTCTCTTCTTACCTCAGGATACCATCCATTTCTGGACCCCAGCATCTCCCCAGAGTTCGTGGTGGCCTCAGAGCAGTTCCTCTCTACCATGGTGCCCCCTGGGGTCTACATGAGGTAGGAGAGGAAACTCATATATTTGTATCTTAGACCCATTTATTGATAAAAATCTGTCTTCTGGAGCCCTCGGACAGGATTACACCAGTTGGAAGCAGCTAGTTTCTAGAGAGAATGGTGAAAATGGAGGGGAAATGTGGTCTGTCTTTTTTTTTTTTTCTTTTTTTCGGAGCTGGGGACCGAACCCAGGGCCTTGCGCTTGCTAGGCAAGTGCTCTACCACTGAGCTAAATCCCCAACCCCAGTGGTCTGTCTTCAAATAGACTATTCATTGTGCATGGTGTTGGCTGTCTGTAGTCCACGATTGTGTGATTTGCTTGTATGCATGTGGTCAATGGCTTTTCAAGACAGGACTGAGTAGCCCTGGCTGGCCAGGAACTTGTTAAGATTCTCTTGCCTTTGCCTCCTATGTAGCTTGATTACAGAAGTGCACATTTGATCAAAAGAAAAGTGTTTATGTTCCTTTAAAAAAAATGTGTGTAGGGGCTGGAGAGATGGCTCAGTGGTTAGGCGAACTGACTGCTCTTCCAGAGGTCCTGAGTTCAATTCCTAGCAACCACATGGTGGCTCACAACCATCTGTCATGGGACTTGATGCCCTCTTCTGGTGTGTCTGAGGACAGCCACAGTGTACTCATAAAAATTAAAAAAAAATGTGTGTATATGTATGTAGCTGGGTGGTGGTGGCTCACTTTATTTTTTTGTTCATTTGTTTTTTGATCAGGGGTTCTCAGTTTAAACTGAGACCTGTCCTGGACCCTTTTGTTAACCAGGTTGCCCTTAAACTCACAGACATCCACCTGCCTCTTCCTTTAGTGTGCTGGGATGAAAGGCATGTGGCACCACAGAAGTCTGTGGCTTAGATCTTTAATCCCAGCACTCAGGAGGCAGAGGCAGGAGGATCTCTGAGTTTAAGGCCAGGCTGCTCTACAGAGTGAGTTCCAGGACAGCCAGAGCTAAAGAAAACCTGTCTTAAATAAAAACAAAAACACCAAACCGAACAACAACAACAAACAAAAACCCAAGCCATCAATGTGTATGTTTATATCGTTGCGGGCAGGTGGCGTATGTCCTTAAAGTCATTTCACTGCTCGGAAGGATGATGTGAGAGAATTAGCTGGAGCTCAGAAGGCCAGTGTAGGCAAAATGGAAAACTTCATCTTGATAACAAACAAACAAACAAACAA
Source organism: Rattus norvegicus (assembly GCF_021556685.1). Taxonomy (NCBI): domain Eukaryota; kingdom Metazoa; phylum Chordata; class Mammalia; order Rodentia; family Muridae; genus Rattus; species Rattus norvegicus. The sequence goes on from NC_141536.1 coordinate 108,779,854, forward strand.
ACAACCCCCCAAAAACGTAGTGCATGTTTATAGTCTCTAATCCCAGCAGATGGAGACCCAGAGATGGGATCAGAACAGGAGTTCACGGTTATTCTCTACTACACAGAGAATTCAAGGCCAGTCTGGGTCACCTGAGACCCTCTCTCAAATAGAGACTACACATACATATAAATAGAACTATATAAGTGATATGTACATAATAAAAGTGTGTGTGTATGTGTGTGTGTGTGTGTGTGTAACTATGTCAGTAAGCTATTATATGTCAGGCTTCCTACCTACCCAGTCAACCTCAGATTTTAAGTATCTGAAAAAGTTTCTTCTGTACTGAAAATGTAGATGTTTTAGGGCCATTCTTCCAGAAATAATAAAATCTACTGGCTATTTAGATAGCATTTATGTTATATCAAGTATTATAAGAATATGGATGGGGGAGATAGTTCAATTAGTAAAGCATTTGCCACTTAAGCACAAGGACTCTAGTTCAAGGGCTCCATCTCTAACATCCTATAGGAAGACAGATGACTCCAGGGCTGAGATGGTAGAAACAGGTAGATCCCTTGGGCTGGCTGATTTGTCAGCCCAGCCTAATTATCAAGTCCCAGGTGCCAGTGAAAGACCCTCAAGACAAACAAAGGAACAAGCAAACAAAACAAGGTGGAGAACTTCCAAGGACTGATACCTGAGCATAACTTTTGGACTCTACATATGCCTGAACCCATATCAAACATGAGTGTGTGTGTGTGTGTGTGTGTGTGTATGTGTGTGTGTGTGTGTGTGTGTGTATACAAACATACATACAAAGACTCCAAGATTACTGTATGGGCTGATGTGCATAGATTGTTAGGCAAATATTATGCCATTTTACATAAAGGATATATATGCATCCATGGATTTGGTACCAGTAAGGGTCTTAGAACAGTCTCCAGTGGCCACCGAAAGACCTCTGTTTGTGAGAATGCTTTCTTTCTGGGTGTATTGGGGATAGTGGGTGTAGATTTTTTTTAATGGTCAAATTTTCAGATATGTGGTCAGATGGGAGGTAAGAACCTTTCAAAAGTCAAAATGCTTAGTAACTACCAAGGTCTTGGTTACATAGCAGACAAGGAAGGCTATAGCCTGGGACCCCCGGCCGAAGTCTTGCAAGCCAAAGTTGATACCTGGCATTAGGGCCCGTGTTCTCAGTAACCATTCTTGCTCCTTGCCTTTAGGAATGCCAGTTGCCACTTCCAGGGGATTGCCAATCGTAACTCAAGTGTCTCTGGAGCTCTCCGGGTTTGCAACAGCTACTGGAGTCGAGAGGTCAGAGGTGGAGATAAAAATTGGATTGATAAATGCATGTATTGTGTATGTTGTATGTGTATGTGTCTGTGTGTGTGTGAGGGAGGGGGACACTAGGGCTGAAGTAGGCAGCTTTGATGGGCTAGAGTGAAGGGACTGGCTTGGGATCATGGTCAAAGGCCAAACCCCTATCCTCACCCAAGGGCTGCATATGAGAGACAGGAGGGGAGGGGACTATGTGTTCAGGTGTGGTTCCACATTTACTGTTCCTCCTAGGTGTCTCCCTTGACAATGCTGGGCCTCTGGAGGCTTTGGAGCATCCAGCTATGCCATCCCACCTAGATAACTGCTAGACCATGGGGTATATACACCCCTCGCTTGGGTTTCTCTTCTAGTAAAAGGAGAAGAGCGAGTTCAGGCAGGTCCTGTGACTTCTGCAGGACCACACAACTGGTTAATGGGAGAGCAAAAATGAGCATCCAGAAGCTCTAGTGTCCTTGCCAATCATATTGTCAAATCTCCTAGGGGAGAATAAAAGTTTAAAACCCCCTGTGCTCCAACACATCAGCTTTGGGTGGGAAGAACATTTACCATGAGTGCAGAATTAACCTGAAGTTGAGAAATGCTCACCAGGAGCTATGAGCATGACAGGCTCAAGGATGTGGCAGATGAGGGATCCAGGCACTCAAACTCTGGTCCCTTAGCCGTGTGTGTCTTCTCTCCACTCCTTAAGAACCCCAAGCTACAAAGGGCTGAAGATGTGGATGCATTGCTGCTGGGCATGGCCTCCCAGATTGCTGAGAGAGAGGACCACCTAGTCGTTGAGGATGTGCAAGGTGAGCCTGAGGCTGGTCCTGCAGGCTGTGAACTTCTGAGATCCTGCTGGACCTGCAGAGACAGGCAGGGAGGAGTTCTCAGGGCTGAGAGAATTTCTGATCTACTCATCATGGTTCCTTCTCCATGGCTAAGATATTTCTGGGATTGGTTAGAGTGGTCTGGGCTGGAGGCTGCATGGATGGCCCTCAACTCCCTCCAACCCTTTAGCATTTCTTTTTCAGATTTTTGGCCCGGACCACTGAAGTTTTCCCGTACAGACTACCTGGCCAGCTGCCTGCAGAGGGGCCGGGATCTAGGTCTACCTTCATACACCAAAGCCAGGGAGGCACTGGGCCTGCCTCCTGTTTCCCACTGGCAGGACATCAACCCTGCACTCTCGAGGAGCAATGGCACTGTGAGGAAGGGTCAGGACCCAGAGGGATGGGTGGGAAGGGCCTGGGCACATTGCCCAAACAGGAAAGACGAATAGTAAAACATGGGTACCAGAGACTAACACTTGGTGAGAGAACAAAACTCATGCAGGTCATTTTTTGCAATCTTGTACACCGAGTCAAGAGGTTTCAAGTCCAGCAGGATCTGCCTTTTGACTCTGAAAGTCCAGGTCTAGTAGATATGTATTAACTATCTGTTGCTTGCCACACACTTACTTGGTAGGCATTAATTTTCTTACTCAACAATCCTACAGTGGGAATCGTCCTTGATTTAGGAACAAGCGATGTTCTAAGTATTGATATCCTAGCTGCTTTACCTGAAGAAGGCTGCTATGCTCTGAGCTATCCCTTGTAAGCAACTAGCATTGTCTGTTCATCAATAGACTGAGTTTGATTGCCTTACCATTTTGGCACAGTCATCTTGGCACAGTCATCTAGGCAGAGAGGAGTTTGCACAATCGTGTGCCCAGTACATTGCATTTCGTCCCTACAGTAGGGTTACAGGAAAGACCCAGCAGGCTTATTATAAGGAAGTGCTATGCCAAGCATAGTGTCTCATGCCTGTAATTCTAGTATTTGGAGACAAAAGCAGGAGGTTCAGGAGTTCAAGGCCAGCAAGTTCCAGGCTAGCCCAGGCTACAGGAAACGCCGACTCAAGAAATAACTGTCCTCGCTCCTCCCTTAAAGTAATTCATACAATGGTCTCAGGGCTTAGCTTAGGGTGTAACAGCTAACTTAGGGGTGAAGGCAGCTGGATTATTACTACAAAGAAACACAGCTTGTTCCTGAGTCAAGGACCTACAATAACCACTATAGGATTATTAAGAGTTACAAAATCAATGGCCTACTAATTGTGTGAGGTAAGCAACAGATAGTTAATACATATATACTGGACTTGGGCCTTCAGAGTCAAAGGACAAATCCCACTGGATTAACTTGGTGTATAAGTTACAAACTTATAAAAAAATCTACATCAACATAAGTATCTTGAGACAAGTCAACAGGAACGAGTCTTTGGCTCCAGTTAGGAGTCATTGGAAGGAATCTGATCAGGGACTTAGATACAAGTAAAGAACAGGAGGTGTCAGGATGACTTGGCTGGTGTTTGCTGCCAATCCTGAAAACCCAAGATTGATTCCCCCTAGGATTCTCACGGTGGAAGGGTAAACCAATTCCTGAAAGTTATTGTCTGGCCTCTACATGTGCATCACAGTGTACACACACACACACACACACACACACACACACACACACACACACACACACACACACACAAATATTAAATTAAATTAAAAGCAGAGTAGAAAACTCTGGAAGTGGGTGAGGTATCAGAGACAAGTCCTTACTTGAGACACCCATATCTCTGTCCCAACACACGGGAGGCAGAGGCAGGAGTTACCTCAGTTCCAGGCCAGCCTGCTGCAGAGTGAGACTCTGGTTCAAAACAAACAACAAAGGAGAGTCAAATTTTTTTTTTTTTAAATACTCTCACTTGAATGCGTGGTGTCCCCCTGCCTCACTTTCTCAGTGCTGGGATTACAGATGTGAGCAACTGTGACCACAAATTGCTAGAGACTTAGTTGTTTGAAGTTCTTTTTAACTCTAAGGATAGAAGCTTTTTATAGTATCATTCAGACATCCAAGCTTTCACAGTCTGATTCAGGTTCCACATCAAGAAACTACCGGGAGGACAGACTGTTTTTGTTTGTCTTCATAGAATGGGAATTGGAATCTGTGGGAAGCTTCCTGAAAATCAGTTAACTTACAGAAAGCGCCCAGAGCAATGCCTGGGGTGTAATAAGTACTCTCTAGGAATGTGGTCTCATAGAGGTCATCTGTTGTTTTTGGCCCAGGGGCTAATGCCTGGAGCTGTCTCTCTGCCCAGCCTGGTTGCTGAGTCCTCTCAAACAATCTGTTCCAGGTGCTGGAGGCCACGGCTGCCCTGTACAATCAGGATCTGTCCCGGCTGGAGTTACTTGCTGGGGGGCTTCTGGAGAGCCACGGAGACCTTGGACCCCTTTTCAGTGCTATTGTCCTTGACCAGTTTGTCAGGCTACGAGATGGTGACCGCTATTGGTTTGAAAACAACAGAAATGGGTGAGGCTGTGTCTTAGAATCTAGTGGACCACAAGCCCTCTGCTTGGCCCTACACAACCTCATGGGCCTCTGTTCCAGCCCCTCTGGGTCTCTCAAGTGAAGATTTGTCTCTGACAGCTCCCGGGGCTGGCAGGCTCTTACAAACAGCTATGGACCAGGGACTGTTTCCCATGGGACACCTGAGTGTGAGGTCCTAAATCTCTCCTTAACCCTGACAGCTCCCCCACCTCTCCTCTGCCCAGATTGTTCTCTAAGGAAGAGATTGCAGAGATCCGAAACACTTCCCTACGGGATATTCTAGTGGCTGTCACCAACGTGGACCCCAGTGCCCTACAGCCCAGTGTCTTCTTTTGGCTTGCAGGTAAGTTACCTAGAAGTAGTTGGAGGGGACGTTGGTCCAGTCTTGTCCTTTCTCAACTGAAGGCTTGGTTTGATGTGGCTGGATGACCACTCCAAGTGTGGTGTGAACTAGGGTTCTGCACTGGAGAAATTTGGTTCTAGGTGCCAGGGTTGCCACATACAGTTTCCCTTTTCACAAGCTTAGTAGATGATGAATTGGGGCAGGGCCAACTCTCTCAAAGGAAGGAAAATTCTTACATTCAGATGGACCTGGATGGGGCTGGGAGTGGTAGTCAGAGGGCCAAATGAGGGTAAATATTCCACTGCAGCTGGAAAAAGATGTGGGGGCAGGGCAGGCAGGGTTAGAGACTTCGAGGTTCATGCTGGGACCTACTTGCTATCCACATGGGCAAATGCCATCATACTACAGCAATGACAGGGGTAAACAGTCCCGTCCTCTCTAGTTCCCAGATCACCCCCACCTTCTCTGCTAGCACCCTCCTCAGTGACCTTGTGCCAGAATGTGTCATCGTACAGAGTATTCTGACTTCCTCCCTAGGAGACCCCTGTCCACAGCCAAGCCAGCTCAGCACCCAGGGCCTGCCAGCCTGTGCCCCCCTCTTCGTTCGGGACTATTTCAAGGGGAGTGGATTTGGCTTCGGACTCACCATTGGGACCCTTTGCTGCTTCCCCTTAGGTAGGAGAGTAATGGGGTGGGCAAGGTGGGGCTATTGAAAGGTGTAATCTAGGGGGTGGGCTGGGGTTATCTTTATGCAATAACAACAAACGATGCAGAATGCTGTCCTTCTGGATGGTGAGAAAAGCATTAGGGGAGGGAAAGGTGTCTGGCTGCAGATAAGCGAACTCCAGGGAGATGCCCCCAGCCCAGCTTGGTCCATAAGAGTCTGTTTGTGAGAGCCTGCCAGCCTAGGAGCTAGGAGAGACAAATCCTCAGTTGAGAAGCAGAGCTGGGGCAGACACAGTTTCTGGAACAGGAGCGTGATATGGCTGTGTGTGGGTGGCCCGGCAGCCTGCTATGGTGCGTTTAGCTTGTGGCTTGAGGAATCTGGACTTAGTTTCTGGCTGGGAAGAGACTTGAGTAATGGAAGCAATGGTGGCTGATATTTTAGACACTACCCAGAGCTTCCCATGGGTTGCAACGTGCTCCCTCTATGGAGCCTCGCAATCTGAAAGTTGGGCATCAGGAGGCTCAGAAGGTAGGAATGGTAGGAGCTCTTCCTATGAAAAGAGTTGAGAAGGGAGTGACTTCTTTCTCTGATGACCACTGTTCCCTGAACATCCTTCTCCACTCTCACACCAGTCAGCCTCCTCAGTGCCTGGATTGTTGCCCGGCTTCGGATGAGGAATTTCAAGAGGCTCCAGAGACAAGACCGCCAGAGCATCATGTGCGAGAAGCTTGTAGGGGGAGTGGAAGGTAGGCCTGGGGGTAGCCAGGGCTATGATTCTTACCCCCATCCTAGAAATCCAAGAGAAAAGACCCTCATTCCCAAGGCTGTAGGTGAAGCCTGGGCAGGTTGGGGAACACTACTGGGTCTGCAGTTTTCCAAGCTGCAAAGCTCCTCCCAATGATCCTAAATAAATGGAATGCAACGGAGTAGAAGAGTCATAAGACCCTGCCTTCATCTCAAAGGGCTATGATTCATAAGTCTTGAATGGTTTTGCGGCATCTTGTGCTGGAATTGCAGGCAACAGGAGTAATTAATGAAGTTCTGAAGTCAAGTAAGATTGGAATCTTGGCTCCACTGCTGTGGACTAGCTGTTGAACCTTAGGCAGATTTTGTTTTAAATCTCTCTAAACCTGTCTTTTCTTATCTGTAAAGTAGCAACCCTAACATTGCCTAGATCTTAGGTTGTGAAGAAACATTAATAGCTAATCAAAAGCACTACCGTGAGCACCCAGCAAACACTCAGGACACAGTGGCCCTTATTTGCCTTGTGGGTTAGAGGAACAGCAGAACTGTTGAGGAGAGAATGACCCTCAGAGTCCAGGGAGGGGTCAAGTTGCTGCTCCTCTCTCTCTCTCTCTCTCTCTCTCTCTCTCTCTCTCTCTCTCTCTCTCTCTCTCTCTCTCTCTCTCCTCACTATGTGTTCTTCTGCACCCCAGCTGACCCAGCCCCATCTCTTGCTTCCCAGCTTTGGAGTGGCAGGGCCGCAAGGAACCCTGTAGGCCAGTGCTTGTGCACTTACAGCCTGGACAGATCCGAGTCGTGGATGGCAGGCTCACTGTGCTCCGTACCATCCAGCTGCGGCCCCCACAGCAGGTCAACCTCATCCTGTCCAGCAACCGTGGACGCCGCACCCTGCTGCTCAAGATCCCCAAGGAGTACGACCTGGTATGGCCCAAATGAGGCAGTTAAGTAAAGGGAAAGGAACACTGAGCCAGGAGACAGGGTTTTTGGCTTCTAGTCCCCAGATGTAGTACCTGATAGAGAGATAAATTTGAACATGTCTGTCCTGTTCTGGATCTGCTGGTTTACATGGTCTCCTCATGCCCTGGCAGCAGCTGGCAGCCTCCTTCTTTGGTTATAAGTCCTAGCCATGAGTTCCTAGAAGAACCTGGGTTCTCTCTTTCCTATTCTATTATTTCAGACACTAGAGGATTTTCTTTGTCTTTTCTTCCCAGTAATTAATTTATTTATTCACTTTACATCCAAATCAGGACTTGGAGGGGAGTTAGATAGGAAGCTGATCATGGGTTCTGACTACCTGTGGTCCACTACACCCTATGCTCCAATCCCCCCAGCTTTTCTCCAGTGTGGAATATGGCTCACTAAAGCACTTTTTCTCTCCTTGTAAATGAAAGATAATCTTGTCGTTCGCAAGGCCGTACCAATGACCCCTGTGCGTTCCATGTGAAACACCTTCCTTTAGAGGCTGTGACACGTTTGCCTCTGCTCTTGCTACCCTCAAAGGTGCTGTTGTTTAACATGGAGGAGGAACGGCAGGCACTGGTGGAAAACATCAGGGCAGCTCTGAAGGAGAATGGACTGAGCTTCCAGGAGTGGGAGCTGAGGGAGCAGGAGCTGATGAGGGCAGCAGTGACCAGGCAACAGCGGGGTCACCTCCTGGAGACTTTTTTCAGGCACCTTTTCTCCCAGGTGTGTTCATGGGATCGGTTCTGGTGTGCAAGCTTGTGTGTGTGTGGGGGGGTACGTGTGAGTGAGTGTGTGTGTGTGTTATGTGTGAGTGAGTGAGTGTGTGTGTGTCTGGTATGTGTGAGTGAGTGTGTGTGGGTGGTATGTGTGAGTGAGTGTGTGTGTGTGGTATGTGTGAGTGAGTGTGTGTGTGGGGTGTGTGTGTGTGTGGTATGTGTGAGTGAGTGTGTGTGTGTGGTATGTGTGAGTGAGTGTGTGTGTGTGGTATGTGTGAGTGAGTGTGTGTGTGGGGTGTGTGTGTGTGTGGTATGTGTGAGTGAGTGTGTGTGTGTCTGGTATGTGTGAGTGAGTGTGTGTGGGTGGTATGTGTGAGTGAGTGTGTGTGTGTGGTATGTGTGAGTGAGTGTGTGTGTGGGGTGTGTGTGTGTGTGGTATGTGTGAGTGAGTGTGTGTGTGTGTGGTATGTGTGAGTGTGTGTGTGGTATGTATGTGTGTGTGTGTGGTATGTGTGAGTGAGTGTGTGTGTGTGTGGTATGTGTGAGTGAGTGTGTGTGTGGTATGTGTGAGTGAGTGTGTGTGTGTGGTATGTGTGAGTGAGTGTGTGTGTGTGGTATGTGTGAGTGTGTGTGTGTGTGTGTGTGGTATGTGTGAGTGAGTGTGTGCACGCACATCTGTGGTGGCATGCTTTCCTCCATGAGGCCAGAGGGGTGATCACTCAGATCTCAAGGCTTGAATTCTCAGCTGAAAAGTCTGTCCAGATTTAGGCCAACCTTTTATGTTACTGGAATCCTAGGCCAGAGGCCAGATCTGAAGGTGTGGGGGTAAGAGTGTGTCCCAACAGATTAGGTTCAGCCACTTGCCTCACAAATCAAAGTAATGGTAGCTACTCAGGGAAGGAATCTAATCAACATAGCCATTTTGGGAAGACATATGGAACATCTACACACTGCCTTTGAGGGTACTGACAAGCACTTCTGGGTTATATAGGGAAAGGGCAGAAAAGGGGGCCTAGAGGCATGCACAGTTGGTTAATCTTGGTCAAACCATGGTCTGGTTGGTTAGTATTTCAGTGTTAGATCAGCAAGTCGGCTCCAGTGACTGTTATTCCCTGTTACTAGGGAAACATTCTGGTTCCCATAAGATGAATTATTTTGCTTATGTGGGTAGCCTCAGTTCCTATCATGGAGTACCTGCTTCTGTTTAGAGGGTGATATCATCACAGGGTGATCTGCCTGCAGGCTCTGCTTGCTGTTCCTGAAGACCAAGGTGACTGCAGGGGCATGGCAGCAACTAGAGATTTTCAGGGGTCTAGAACAGGATGTAAAGTCTGGTGGCAAAATACCTTTGTTCTCTCCTCTCGATGTCTTCATCCTTAAAAAAGGGATGAGATAGATTAGGTAAATTTAGGACTGATCACCCCACCCCAATGACATCAGGGAGTGTTTTGTTTTGCTTTTTCAAAAGGATTTATTTTTAACTATGTCCACATTGGCGAGGGACAAATGAGTGTAGGTGCCAGCAGAGGGCAGAGGTTATCACATCCCTCTGGGACTTGAGTGCCAGGCAAGAGGTTGTGAACTTTCTGAGAAACCTAATGTGAGTGTTGGGTACTGAACTTGGATCCCCTTGAAGAGAAGAATGTGCTCTTTCCCCCCAGCCACCTCTCCAGCCCCTGGTTTCAGGTTTCAGAGAGATACTCATTAAGCAATTACCATGCCTTTGTGCCTGAGCTGAGCAGGAAATGAAAGCCCAGAGGAGATACAGAAAATCAAGGCACAGATGCCAAGAAGTGCTCTGCTTTGAGGAGTCTGTAGGCCCCCTCGGGCTAGTTCTCCTCTGCAAGAGCAGTCTCTAAATTCTTCTCATATTTACTGCAAAGATGTCCCAACCCATCAGAATCCTGACTCCTGATGTAAGACTCCAGGGAGACAATGGGCAGGAAAGAAGGAGGGCAAGCCAGTACTGTGGGGCCCCTGAGAACTATACTTTATTCCTTCTTTGGGGAGTGCACCATGGAGATGTAGTATCTGTCACGTGCACTTCTGAGAACAGCCGGGAAGATGTGGAAAAAGCTGATAGAGGGGAAAATCCCAAGACTGCTGTCCACATCTAGTATGAAAATAGAGGTAACCTGGATAGAAATAAAGGTAACAGTAGAGATGGAAGGTTAAATGTAGAAAGCATGGTGGCACACAGCTCTAGCCCTAGCACTGAAAAGGAGAAACAGGAAGATTTGGAGTTCGAGTCCAGCCTGGGCTACAGTCTCAAAACCAACAATGTCTGTGGACATGTTTTGGTGGTAAAGTACTTGCTGGGATGTGTAAGACTCTGGGTTCTGTCCCCAGCATGGGGCTTATGGGTAGACATGAATACAGCATGCATGCCATACCTAACAAGTTAATTATTCTGTTGGGATGGTGGTGATAGTCACACAGAGGACTGGTAAGGGATGACGATTATAAAAGTGATGTTAGAGAAGAAAAGCTTTCAGTCTGGTGCAAGTTCATGATGTAAGATTGGCAAGTTGGAAGAGTTTTGGCCCAGGGAAGTTGGAAGAGTTTTGGCCCAGGAGAAAGGAGAGAGTAGAACTAAGCACTGTAGAAGGGAGAGAAAGAATAAACGTCTGAGAAGGAGCAAGGAGGCTAGCTGGGAGAGGATTCATATGGGATATGGTCATTTAATGGGCCTATTCACATGGATTCTGGGTCAGACTTAACTCTCCACCTAATTGAATGTGGAGTTTGCCCAAGAAACAAGGGACCCTCGACTGATAGAGTAGGGCTCCTTGCTTGGGCACAAGTAGGATCTGGGCATCTTCACTCACGTAGGATTTCATCAGGATGGAGGGAAGACCTTGTTCTGGAAGTTTAATGGACTGTCAGCTGTCCCCATAGCCGCCCTTCCCTCTGCAGCCTCTCTTGCTGATTTCCATCACAACCTGTGAGGAAAGGAACCCCAGACAAACAAAGGGATGTGCCTGAGGTTATGTAGCACACAGGTGCAGCGTTGGGACATGAACCCAGGTCTCTTACCTCCAGCCCCAGGCTCTTTCCACTAAAGCCCCTTGTCTGAAGCTACAATGCTTGCCTCATGAGAACACAGTCAGGCCTGGACTGAGCAGATGTCGATAGGCAGGAAAAACAGGTATTGTGGCCTGCGGCCTACCTGCTTCCCTCTCCGTCTGCTCCCTTCTGGGCAGTCCCTGGGTAAGATGGAGGTGACCCATAATAAGAATTCTCCTCTCCCAAACCCTTGAGATGTAAGTCAGACATGAAGGATTCACATAGTCTCAGGAACCTCAAAGTGGGGTCTTTGGCTTGGGGGGTGGGAAGATCCGGAAGAGAAAGCTGCCAGCAAACAAGGCCTGACTCTTCTTCCCCATGTGACTCTGAACCAATTGTCTTCACCTCAAAGCATATCTGGGACCTCTTGGTTCTAACTCCAAATACCCAGGTTGGGTCAAATATACATACTTGGTTCAGGCAGCTAAGTCAGAAGGCTAGGACTCTGTGGTATAAATATAATTACCAATAGGCCTGGGCTGCTTATGGAGCGTGTGCTGGACAAATATTTGCCTCAGGAAGTAGCCCCATCAACCTGTAAGTGAAGGATGCATCCTCTTTGCCCCCAACAACCACCTCTGGGGCTGCCTAAATGCAGGTGTTAGACATCAATCAAGCAGATGCAGGGACTCTGCCACTGGACTCTTCGACAAAAGTGCGTGAGGCTCTGACCTGCGAGCTGAGCAGAGCTGAGTTTGCGGACTCCCTAGGCCTCAAGCCCCAGGATATGTTTGTGGAGTCCATGTTTTCTCTGGCCGACAAGGACGGCAATGGCTACCTGTCCTTCCGGGAGTTCCTGGACATCCTGGTGGTCTTCATGAAAGGTGAGGAAGGAGAGAATAATTGTCCAGACAGAGGTGGGGCACTGATGTTGAAGTATGGCTGACCTATTGGAGATGGAGAGTCTGAGGCTTGGTCTTCAACTATGGCAGATGCCTGGTAGTCTAGAAAGGGTTTCTAGAGGTTGGGTAGGTCTCTCCTCACAGAACCCTCCTTCCAGGCTCCCCAGAGGAGAAGTCTCGCCTCATGTTCCGAATGTATGACTTTGACGGGAATGGTCTCATCTCTAAGGATGAGTTCATTAGGATGCTAAGGTTGGTCCTCACCAGTGGGCAGGACAGGGAATGCCATGGGGAAGGGGCCATCAATGGGATAGCAGAAGTATAAAGGGGAAGTAGGGGGCATCCTCTTTATCTTTGTAACCGGAGCCTTCTAGAACTAATAGGAGGCTTGGAATTCAGCGAGCTGGGACTCTTATGGAAGCCAATGAGCCTTTGTGTCTGGGCTTGGGACCTGCTTCCAACCCTAGGTCCTTCATCGAGATCTCCAACAACTGCCTGTCCAAGGACCAGCTGGCTGAGGTGGTGGAGTCCATGTTCCGGGAGTCGGGCTTCCAGGACAAGGAGGAGCTGACCTGGGAGGACTTCCATTTCATGCTGCGCGACCACGACAGCGATCTCCGATTCACACAGCTCTGTGTCAAAGGTGGGGCTGCCCGGTCATCAGGGCTAATTTACTTGTCTGGTATAATTCCTATATACTTTTAGGAGCCCACAGAAATACTTTATTTAAAAACCAGAAGAAAAGTCAATATAATAACGACTACATGATATGGATTAGTGGATTATAGTCTTTTATACCCATGCAATTATCAAATGATACTGCTAATCTATTTTTATCTGTATGGAGAAAGGGGCCCAAGAAGACGAAATGCCCTGGGCTTATGAATGTCTCCTGGCTGCTGCAGTGGGTGGGGTCAGGGTGGGGTTGAAGACTTTTGTTTGTTTGAGACAGAGTCTTGCTATGTGTATGGTGGGTGGCCTGGAACTTGTAATGTAGACTAGGCTGGCCTTGAACTTGTGGCTGTCCTCCTGCCTCTACCTCTAAAGTTCTGAGGTAACTGATGTGTGCTACTACACAAGTCTTCATTAGGAGACGTTGCCTGGAACCCTGCTTCTCCTGGCTCCTAGCCAAAGCCACCCCACCCTTGCACCTCTATGCTTGGAGCAGGGAGAAGACAATGTCTCTTTGTTACCTCTCTATTTGGACCAGGCTATGTTCTCCTCAGTTGGGTTGCATGGTTCGGGTATATTTGGGGTTTAGTCCCCCCAACTCCCACCCTATCTTCTGGTTAAGTGCTCTCAGTAAGCGTTTGCTGAGTACATCACAGTCTATCTCTTTTGTCCTTCCTGCTCCTTCTTACCATACCTGTGTCTGACTCACATGGGTGGAGGGCAGGGTCTCAGAGAGGGAAGGGACAAATAACAAGCAGGGGGTCTGTGTGTGGCCTGTTCTGAGCTGTCACATTGTCTTCGTGATTCTTCTCGGGGCATGTTGAGACCAAACACAGTCCTTCCCAGATTATGAGACAAGTGGGGGCTGGCAGCACTGCTGAGAGACAGGAGCGAGTTGGGCAAGATGTGAATAGACTTCGGCATGAGGCTTCCTCTGGCCCGAGGGCAAGGGAAGCTGCTGAAGAGGAAAGATGAGTTTGTAGCTTTTCCTACCAAGCCAAGATGATGGGCACTTGGGCCTAAGGGTGGGCAGAGGCCAGGGAGGCACCAGGAAGTGAGTCAGGCTACACAGTTGCTGGGATATTCTGCCCTGGGATACGGAGGCAAGGGACTGAGGATCAAGCAGAAGGTTAACTATGCGTGGTGTCTTGTTTCACTTTTAATCATCACCGCGTTTTGTGTTCTCTTCTGATCTTATTTGGTGAAGGTTTCGCATGACAGAAAAAGGCACAAGAATATTACAAACAGTCCCTCTCTTTTCGGCAGCCCCTCCCTTTTCGGCAGAATCCACTCTTCATTCCTATTTCGACACATTTGCTGTTTACTGAGAATTGGAGAGTGAATGTCTGTACTTGGTTTTAATTACTTGATGTTAGAGTAGGTAGGATCAGGTGGTTAAGAGCTCTTGTAGAGGACCCAGGTTCAGTTCCCAGTAAGCACGTGGCGGCTCACAACCGTTTGTCACCAAGTTCCAGGGCATCAGATGTTCTTGTTTGACCTCCTCAGGCACCAGGCACGTGTGTGATGTACATGGATACATGGATATGAGCACCAGCAAATGTAACCTTAAAACAAGCAAACCTTTAAACACTTGTGCTTCACATAGACCAGTTTACCATGAGCCAAGACATCTTTGGGGTTGGCTCAGAACTTAGAAGCCCCTTGGAGGCCCCAGACTTCCTAAGCACTTGAACTTGTAGCTTGGCCTTGCTCTGCTCAGCCCTGAGAGATCAGTGAGAGGAAGTCTCCAGGGTTTATTGTGAACAATTCCAAACACAGAATAGAAAGAGTTTTGAGCGACCTCCCTTATAGCTATCTGTCACTGACAGGTGAGTGTAGCTCCCAAGGGGGCCAAGAGCTGAGGCTTGGGTACCCTGAGGCATGAGCTCTTTCTAATGGAGCCTTTCTACAGGCTTGGGCATAGGAAGAAGGGGACACTGCACTTTGAGCCAAGCTCTCCTAGACTCTGGGCTCTGAGCTGTTCCCTAACCAAGCTCTGCACCACCCACAGGGGTGGAAGTGCCGGAAGTGATCAAGAACCTCTGCCGGAGAGCCTCCTACATCAGCCAGGAGAAGATCTGGTAAGCTCCCATCTGTGCGTATTGGGTAGTTGTCATTTGCCAAGAACGGCTGAGGTTGGCCTCCCCCTCCCCACTATCCTGTGCGGCACGGTCATGCAAACAGAAAAGGGCCCCACTTCCTCCAAGTGGACAGACACATCCTTCATCAAGATAAGGAAAATGTCTGCTGAGTTTCGGCAAAGCTCGCTTACTGCCTGGGCCAAGTGTCCTCACCTGGGATGTATGCCCTCTGTGTGTCTGCCTATCTGTGGGAATCTTGCTGTGCTGAGTGGATGGTTTTGATCTTTCCCGGACAGTCAGTTTGGAGGTAGAGCAGGGCCGCAGGGGTCAAATGGTACCCTTTGCCTTTCCTTCCTAGCCCTTCACCTAGAATGAGCGCCCATTGTGCCCGAAACAATACGAAGACAGCGTCATCCCCACAGAGACTGCAGTGCCCCGTGGACACGGACCCTCCTCAAGAGATTCGACGGAGGTTTGGCAAAAAGTATGCCTGCTGTGGCCCCGAAGTCTACGCATCCCTCCAACAATCCACTGCGTGGTTCAGGGCAGTCTGCTTTATGGGCGGATATTCCCTGCCCCACAATACTTTGGTGCAGCGAGTCTGGCGCACCATACTGATGCATCTTAGAATGGTAGGGAGGGCAAGGGAAACTTAAGGATGTTTTCTCCCTTTGCCTGGGGAGTCAGGAGGGCCTTTACAGAGGGCCTGCCCTAATTAGGTTTTGTTGCTAAGACAAAACCATGAGTACAAGCAACTCCGGGAGGAAGGGCTTAACAGGTTACACTCTATCATAGAGAGGCCCAAGGCAGGAGTGAGAAACGGAAACCACAAAGACACACTGGTTCTTGGCCTGCTTCCTCTAGCTTGTTCAGCTCCCTTTCCTGTCCAGCCTAGGCTCACCTGTCTAGGGATGGCACTGCCCATGGTCGGCTGGATTTGCTGACATTAATAAGGAAAAACTGCTCCACAAGTATGCCAACCAGATACCAAGTGTGCCAAGTTGACTGCTCAAGCTAACTGTGACAGGCCTCTTGAGTCTTCCAAAGCCTCACTGTGGGTGCCTGGTAGGAACTACAAACAGGGAGAGGAAGGGACTGTCTGTGAATGGACCCTGTTGTAGACAGAGTGTATCCTCGGAGATGAAGTAACTACTAGGATGTTAGACCTCACTTAGACAGTGGGGCAAAGCCTTTGGGTCTGTCCTTCTCAGGCTGTCCCTTAGAGGCTCCCCCTTGGGGTAGCAGGTTTCCACTGGTATTGAGCTCACAAGCCAAAGGCTAAGGTTTCCTCTCTTCCAGGGTAACTTCATTCCAGCCCTTACTGTTCACTGAGGCGCACCGAGAGAAGTTTCAACGCAGCCGCCGCCACCAAACCGTGCAGCAGTTCAAGCGCTTCATTGAGAACTACAGGCGCCACATTGGCTGTGTGGCAGTGTTCTACACCATCACTGGGGCGCTCTTCCTGGAGAGAGCCTACTGTGAGTGACATCATACCGCAAGTCTGGGGCCGGGAATTGGGGCTTATTGTGAGTGACACGCACCCCGTTGTGGGGTTGGGGGAAGGGCGGGCTGCAGTAAAAGACAATAGCGTCGCCTACAACTGCACTGGTTCCCCCTCCACAGACTATGCGTTTGCCGCGCACCACAGCGGCATCACCGATACTACCCGTGTGGGCATCATCCTGTCCCGAGGCACGGCGGCCAGCATCTCCTTCATGTTTTCCTACATTTTGCTCACTATGTGCCGCAACCTCATCACCTTCCTGCGGGAGACCTTCCTCAACCGCTACATTCCCTTTGATGCCGCTGTGGACTTCCACCGCTTCATCGCCTCCACAGCCATCATCCTTACAGGCAGGGGCTGCGGCTCGGGAGTTCTCTTGGTGCCTTTTGCCCTTGCTGGCTTCCTCTCCTCTCGCACTCCTCCCCACCATCATTTGTACCTAACTTTAAAGCAATTTGGGGTGCCTTCTCCACTAGGATGGAGTTAGCCAAGAGCCCACCCTTCCCTGACTGGCTTTTCTCGTATTTTCGAGGGCATCCCTGCCCCAACTTCCGACAATCTACCAAGACTCTAGCACAAGGATGCCAATGATTGCTTTCCTAGTTCTTTTGCTTTGAAACGGATCTGTGAAAGAAACCATAGGGATGTGCTTCCAATCATCTAATTTTAGACTCATGTGGTTGTGTTCGGGGGCTTGAACGGGGGAGGAGCAGGAGGTTGATTACAGGTCAGCAACCCAAAGGTGCTGTTTCGTTCAACCCTGTTTGCCACTTGAATGTGTCGTGCACCCTCACTTGGCTGTCCCTGGGCTAACCACCATGTCTGGTCTCTCTTAGTCTTACACAGTGCTGGCCACGTAGTGAATGTGTACCTGTTCTCCATCAGCCCCCTCAGTGTCCTCTCTTGCCTCTTCCCTGACCTCTTCCACGATGACGGGTAAGTGTGTGTCAGGAGTGAATTTCTTGAAGGGAAAGGATAAATCTTCTTGGCCTAGAGGACAGTGTCCCTTTCTGGGATAAACTGGCAATGAGCAAGCTGAGCCACTGGCAGGAGGAGAGCCTGGTGACTAGGTCGTGCTGCTCCTCTGGGAACTGGAGGAGAGGTCCCAGAGACCGCTCCTCACTGCTTTGCTCTGTCTTCCGCACAGGTCGGAGTTCCCTCAGAAGTATTACTGGTGGTTCTTCCAGACTGTGCCAGGTGAGAGCCCCTCCCTTCTGTCAATGTCTGGGCTTCACTCTAAACTCTAGGCTCTGGGTTCTGTCACTGAACAGCTAAACCTTCTCAACTCTTACAGTAAGCCAAGCTCTGTCCTCTGTCCCCGAGGACACTCCTTGGTTGTAAGACTTAGCTTGACTGCATTCTAACTCCCCCAACCTTGGGCTAGTTCCTCCCTGGAAAGGGCTTCCTGGACCCCAATCTGGACCAACTCTTAGGGGATTGGGAGTAGGTCCCTCTTCATAATACATCTACCTGTCATGACGTTTGCTCTGAGGAATGCTGTGTCCCAGCTGCATGGGAGAAGACTTGGCTTTTTATTAAATTAGACATAAGTCCCTACCCACACGTAAGATTTCTTGACAAAGGTCACGGAAGGTGGGTGGGGTGGGGGGAGATAGTCCTAGCTTCCTACAATCAGCTGCGTCAGAGCTAATAGCTGTGAATCTATTAAGACTTGTCTAAACCTATTTCTATTTCAGTCCGTCCCCTCTTGGGAGTAATGTATTTCCTATGCACGCCTTTCTGTGAAATACAGCAGGTTTTTTTTGTTTTTTTTGTTTTTTTTTTGTAATCCTACTGCTTTGAACTTCAGAGGGCGCTTGCTGACTTTAGCACACTGGGATTTGGTGGATAAGACTGTATTTATGCTCCTCTCTCTGCTCGCAAGTTTACAGGCTGCGGTTCAATCCCTTCTTAACCTTTGCTTTTCCACACATCAGGGCTCTAATCTTCCTAATTACTGCCCCTCTCCTCCTTGATCACTGGAGGGTATTCTGGGTTTCCACACCCCCCATCCTGGCTCCAGCATTACCCTCTCTGTACCCCTGACATGGGACCCTCCATGAAAGAGGATGGGGCTTTCTACCAACTCCAGGCTGGACAAAGAACTCTGGCCATTTGCTGGGTTAGTATGGCCCCATGCACAGGTTGGTTCAGAGTTCCTGTCAAGTCCTCTGATATCCAAGTGGGTGGTGCAGTTTTATCACCCTGGGGACAGAGCCTGATAGGTCTGTCCATGTCATCTAGAGATTTCTGTGCATCTAATTCATTCAGCACACATTTCTACAAAGCCTGCGGTGTGCCAGGTCTGGCAACAGGGAGGAGGCTCAGTGGTGAGGCAGCCTAGTGTGGTCCTTGCTTTTGAGGACCTGAGGGTCAGGGAAAGGGGTGACATTTAAAAAAGATGTAAAGACACGAGCAGAAAGGATTACAGCTAAAGAAGATGAATAGGCAATGCTGAATTAGAAGGCATCTATGACCTGGGCATTGAACTCAAGTTCAAGACCACTTTGTCACCCCTCCAGTTTGGATAGAGTAGAGAGGGACCCTGACTGAATACCCCAGGACACCCTCCACACGGCACTGTCCCTCAGTCTCCTGCCTCCTGTCCTCTTCACAGGTCTCACTGGGGTCCTGCTGCTCCTGGCCCTGGCCATCATGTATGTCTTCGCTTCCCACCACTTCCGCCGCCGCAGTTTCCGGGGCTTCTGGCTGACCCACCACCTCTACATTTTTCTCTACATCCTGGTGAGGGTTTTTGGCCATGGTCCAGGCCTTTGGGGTATGTAAAAGATATTCCGTGGGAGGCCATGAAGGCTGGGACATTGATTTTCCATCCCCTTAGTTATTTCACGTATTCGTTTCTCCACATCCCTCTACAAAGATGGAAATTATAGAGTGAGGCTCTCCAGTAGGCTGGCCCCATTATGCGGCTCTTGGAAGAGTCCCTCCTTTCCGTGGGTTTTTTTCTCCTTCGGTAGCAGCCCTGCCAGGCTCCTCCCCCTTCCTCACAGACTTCCCCACACCATTTCTCTCCAGTTCTTCTCTACCTTTGAGCGGCTGGATTTTGGTTCCAGGGTGGATTTCTTGCACCTTAAGCAAGAATTACTCTTTCAGAGAAAGTTTAAAGGGTTCTGTTCTGTTCTGATCTCAACTGAGAAAGCATCAGCCACATCATCCAGCCAAAGAACACTTGTAAAGTTAATGAGGTCACTTAAAACACCAGACAGATTGCTGATAAGATGAACTTTAGACTCCACCTTGTTAGGTTTTGGACGGAGCAATTGTTTCAGGAGGACGCTGAGACAGATGACTGGAGGAGAAGGAGATTATCTGAAGTATTAACAACACCATGGACAGACAGACAGACAGACAGAGGTACAGATGGTCTGGGCTCCAAGGAGAGAGTTCAGGTCCTGACACCGGAGACAGAGTGGCTTGGGCCTGTGAAGACACTCAGAGGCTAGGTGGCAGAGGAAGGGATCTCTTACACCAGAGCCTGCAGCCAGGAGGAAGCAGAGAAGGGAACAGAGAACAGATGTGGCATTCTTCTGATGTAGACTCACTCTCCAGGAGATGTCATGACACTGGCCTGTCAGCTAACTCAGAACTTAGAGACAATGCCTGACAGTATCTGTTGGAGAAGGCCCAGGCAGAGGCTGGATTCTACCTGTGCTATTCTTACCCACCTATAATGTTTCCTTCTCAACCCAGGCTCCATGTCTTCTTTCTTTCACATTCCCTGTCCTCTCCTGATCCCTTCATCCTCCGCTGTGTTGTCATCAGCTGATTCACCTCAACTCCTGAGCCGACTCTGACCTGGGTCCCTGTGCTATTACCCAGATTGCCCACCTCAGGCACACAGTATTCCCCAAAGGGCACGGTGCCCAAGTCTGAAGGCCTTCACTTTTCCTACCAGATGATTGATGGCTTGGCTGCTAGCATTCAAAGAGCCCAAGCCCCCATGACTAGCATTTTTATTTCCTAATAGAGTATACAGGTGTCTCCTTTGTTCTGAGATTAGGAATGTACCACTGCCTGGTGTGGCCTGATCCTGTTGTCCTTCTCCCTCCTCCCAGATACAGCTCTGTCCTCACTAACAGCTGGGATACACACACACACACACACACACACACACACACACACACACAATACACACACAATACACATACACAGAACACACAACACACACACAGCACACACACACTCTTGCCTGTGGTTCAGCACTTTCTGATTCTGAAATAACTATCTGGCTTGGCTTCGGATATTTCCTAGAACTGCTGATGTTTATTTCCAAAGAATCTCTCCCTCCTCTGGGAGCTGTGGTTAACTAATTTCCTCCCTTCCCACTAATTTCTTACCTATCCAATAATGTGTGGGGCCCTAGGGTGCTGCCTACTGCTTCTGCTACGAAAATGTTTCTTGTTCCTGGTGATAAAATGGTGGGAAGACCCAGTAGAGTGGCTAGCTTGATCCCCTAAGTCCCAGACCGCTTCCTGACTCAGTGCTGCTTGTAGACATCACTAGGTTGCTGGGCAGCCCTAGCCTGGCAGACTGAGAACATGGGTAGGGAGATCAGGACTAAGTAACTTCTCACTTATCACAGGAGGTGGAAGGAGGCACTTGGCTGTGGGCAGAAAGGAAAGTTATAAGTAAACGACTCCAGTATAGAGCAGACCCTGAGAAAGAATGTCTATGTTAGCAATTCAGAAACTGATCTCCCCCCACTGTGGGGGAAAGATTAAAAAATGTGGAACTCTTGACTGGGGGAGGAATTCCTGAACAAGAGACCTGATTTCAATTAAACAGATGGCAACCGAGGGTCTCTTCTGTCTTAGTTCTGAGGGAAGTCCAACAGGTAGCAACTCAAAACCCTACCTTTAGGAATTTAGAATTTGCCGCAGAGACCAGTGCCACATGCACACTGCACAGAAGGAACTG
The DNA here is from genome assembly GCF_021556685.1 of Rattus norvegicus. NCBI lineage: Eukaryota > Metazoa > Chordata > Mammalia > Rodentia > Muridae > Rattus > Rattus norvegicus. The sequence continues at coordinate 108,801,051 of NC_141536.1, forward strand.
CTGAGCAGAATGGTCAAACAGTAAGCCATAGAAAGCCACGGAGTAAAGGTTTACTTACTGGTCAGGGGTGACTTTGAGAGAAAATGGGACATAGGCCACAGCTTCATAAGAGAGCGCTAAAGAGTGACAAGGCTGACTGGAAACTGAAGAACAATCCAGGTAGCAGGATCTAGGTAGAAGGGCATGCACGCAGATGATAGACTTTTCGGGGGACAAAGGAAACAGGCCTGGGTAGCAGCAGGACATGTAGGGCTGGCTGATAAGGCAGAATGGTTACGTCTTATCAGAGCCATGGACATGGTGGAGCATGGAAAGACAAGAGCAGTGAGGGAGGAAACTAGGCTTGGACCACACCCATGACTGGGGGTGACAGATGGGGCCAGCAAGGATCTGAAAACTGAGTGGCCGGAAAGGCTGAGGCAGGACCAGAAGAACACTTGCTGAAGTAGCAACTTCACCGAGGTGAAGAGGAGGTCACTAGTGTCGCAGGCCACAGAGAGGAAGCAGGCACGCGTGACCTAAAAGAAAACCTTGTAGTAGGGCCTGACAGCACATGTCTCCAGTCCCAGCTACTTGGGGGACTGAAGTAGGAGGATTGCAAGTTCAGAGCCTGCCTGGTCTACAGAGTGAGTTCAAGGCCAGTTTAACTGAATCGTTAAGACTTCCTCAAAACAAAAAGAAAGAAAAGAGTTTGGATGTAGCTCTATGGCTAACACTTACCTAGCTCGTCTAAGTCTCTAGGCTTAAACCCTAGAGAACAAGAGAGGGAGGGAGAGAATCTTGGGTGGGGGTGGTAACAGCCAGGTCATTTCATGGAAAAGATAGACTAGTTAGGTGTTCTTAGCCACCAAAAGGTAGGATAAATAGGATGTCCTCTTCCCAACCAAGTGTGTATCCAGCAGGCACTATGAAAAACCAAAGCAATGCTGGCACAGCCCCTGCCTCCTCAGACCATTCAGTCTGATATGCATGGGAATGAGCAAAGGCTGATCATGGATGATGGCAGATTAACGAGGAGATATGATGAGACTGACGTAAGGCTGAGGAGGCACCATTTCTGCTGAGGCTTGGGAAGGGGGATGGAAGTTGCCATGGGAAGAACTGGGAGCAGGAAGCACAGGCTTCCCCTTAGCCCTGTAAGAGCAACTATTCTGAACCCAAAGGTCGTGTATTTAAAGAGCGGAGAGGAAGAGTCAGCTAGTACAGTTCTAGAGGCCAGAGCGCTGCAAGGCCAGAGGGTATAATGGGAAGGCTTTTTAGACAGAAGGCATGGTAAAAAGGGACTTCAAAAGGTCACACTGGCCAGGTGTGTTGATGCAGGCTTGTAAATCCTGCACTCAAAAGGCTGAGGCAGGAGGATCGTCACAAGCTCAAGGCCAGCATGGGCTACATCTGAGATTCCCCCCCAAACCCTGCACATGCTCTCCAATACACACACTAGGTATCTTACAGAGTTCAGGTGGGAGTCAATTTGGCTATGTCTGGGATGGTAGAACTCCTTTGGAATGCTTTGGAGGATGGAGGCGACAGAGGCTGTTTAGAACCTAGATGATGAGGTGGGGAATGGATGCCCCAGTGGGGAAGTTCCTAGGGTCTAAGGCCAAAGCTGGCCCCACAGTCTGTTGCATGCACCCCTGGGTCTGAGCCATGTTCTCTGGTCTGTGCAGCTCATCATCCATGGCAGCTTTGCTCTGATCCAGATGCCCCGATTCCACATCTTCTTCCTGGTCCCCGCCATTATCTATGTGGGGGACAAGCTGGTGAGCCTGAGCCGGAAGAAGGTGGAGATCAGCGTGGTGAAGGCTGAGCTGCTGCCTTCAGGTAAGGCCTGGAGGTTGTAAGGAAACCAGCTTGGCTACTAAGGCAACTGACAGAGCACGAACAGTGCCCAGACCACCCCAGTCTACTGGCCTTGCCCAGTGGAGGCGGAAGGGGCCTGGAGTCACTGGGAGGAATAATTTGACAAGAAATGTTCTTTGCTAGAAGATTAAGGCCTGCTTAATACAGAGAGTGGAGCAGACTGGGCCAGGCTTCCCCTGTGCCCCATGTATCCCCCAGCTCCTCCTCAAGGCAAGGCTCTATAAAACAATGTCTACTTGTTATCAGAGCTGAGGTTGGAGGAACTTTCTGGAGACCATACTGTTGCTGGTTCCAAGACAACAGTTTCTTGCATCATCCCTTCCTAGGAGTGACCCACCTGCGGTTCCAGAGGCCCCAGGGCTTTGAGTATAAGTCAGGGCAGTGGGTTCGAATTGCATGCCTGGCTCTGGGAACCACCGAGTACCACCCTTTCACACTGACTTCTGCACCCCACGAGGACACACTCAGCCTGCACATCCGGGCAGCTGGACCCTGGACCACCCGCCTCAGGGAGATCTACTCACCCCCAACGGGTGACACCTGTGCCAGATACCCAAAGGTGCCCCAACTTCAGATATCTATTCACTCTTATAACCCCAGCATCCCAGGCTCCCCATTGTACTGCCCCCTTCCACAAGCCAGAGACTGGCTATCCCAGAAAAGACACAGATCCAACCCTACCCTGTATCTTTCCTGATGTTGTATAACTCCCTTTCCCAACTGTTTCCACTCCGGGCTTCAGAATGATGGCCAAGCTGAATTTAAAAACCACTGCACTCCCTACAGCTGTACCTCGATGGACCATTTGGAGAAGGCCACCAGGAGTGGCATAAATTTGAGGTGTCAGTACTAGTGGGAGCTGGAATTGGGGTCACCCCCTTTGCCTCCATCCTCAAAGACCTGGTTTTCAAGTCATCAGTCAGCTGCCAAGTGTTCTGTAAGAAGGTGAGTACCAGCCCCCATTCACCTAACAATGGTTGCATCTCCTGCCTCCGTTCCTGTCACTGATGTCCGGACAAAGAGGAGTTGGTCTGAAACCCATAGAGGGGCAGTGTGTTGCAAAGATGTCCTGACAGCAGAATCTGTATACTGAAGACTGTAGGCCCCCACCCAGGTTCCAAGAGCTCCTTCATAGGAGTGCCCATGCAGGAGTAACTTGTGGGAGTCTCCCCAGGAAGGGCTGAAGGAAGGGAAAACAAAACAAGCAAGCAATGAAACCACATTCCCTCATCCAGAAGAGGCCAGCCCTTGGATCACCGGCTAGGAGAGGGAAGGGTGCCTTTAGGGTGGGGTACAAGTAAAACTGGCTTAGGTCTCAGGATCCGGGGAGGTGCTGAGGTAGGACTTGCAGGTGGGTTGGCCTAGCAACATAGCCAAGGCTTCAGGCCCCCTTTTCTGTAATTCTGACCCAGTGGCAGGCTCCGGCTTGTCTCTCTGGGCCTGGCAGGTGAATCAGGTGTGCTGGAATGCGGCAGGCAGAGGCCCAGCCTACATGCTGCCTGCACTCAGAGGGTGTCAGCTCCTTTCCTGTCCTTGTCCAGTGCCAGCTCTTCTCTGTTCCTTCATTTGCAGCAATTGGCTTATTGTCTTGAAAGCTTAAGTTGGCTCCCCACAGGGGGTCCTCCTTTTTTTAAAAATCACATTTCAGGTAGCTAAGGATCCCTAGGGTGGCAGTTCTATGAAATGCCTTTTAGCTCAAAAGTTCTGCCTCTAGTCAGCTGCTCAGACTAGCAGCACCCACTGAAGGAAGTGCTAGGGTGGACTTGGCTTAAGAAAGCTGCTTGGAGCTGATAGACTTTCAGCTCCGTGGTGGAAGGCTCTTTGGTCTGGTGAGATTGCTTCTCACTCCCACCTCTCTCTGTCTAAGGTCAATACATCTCTGTATTGAAGCTGGGCCTACTTCCTGTACACTTTATTTCCTAGGTGTCTAGGGGCGGGGACAGACTAGCTAAGGGCAGAATCCCATGTTGAGATGCACCACCTGTAGGGAGGCAGACCCTGAGCTGGCCCTGAGCCCCAGTGTGTGTCCTCAGATCTACTTCATCTGGGTGACAAGGACTCAGCGGCAGTTTGAGTGGCTGGCTGACATCATCCGGGAAGTTGAGGAGAATGACAGCCGGGACCTGGTGTCTGTGCACATCTATATCACTCAGCTGGCTGAGAAGTTTGACCTCAGGACCACCATGCTGGTAGGCCAGGGCCAGCCAGCCATGACAGGCGGGGCGCTCTCAGGGTCGAGGGTTGGTCCTGGCCATGACCTTCCTCCCCCATCTCACTCCCCAGTACATCTGTGAGAGGCACTTCCAGAAGGTGCTGAACAGGAGTCTGTTCACGGGCCTGCGCTCTGTCACCCACTTTGGTCGCCCTCCCTTTGAGCCCTTTTTCAACTCTCTGCAGGAGGTCCACCCCCAAGTAAGTCTACTTCATATCTTAGTTCTCCACTCCCTTGATCATCTGGGGGCTAAGCAAAGTTCAGTCCTATTCTATCAAGGGAACAATTGGCCACTGCTGAGAATCTATCTCTTGGGAGATTAGTAAGTTATAGACTAGAGCAACATAAAGGGCCATTCTAAGGCAGGAAGACAGTAAAGGAGGAAGGATGAAGGGCACAGAGATTTGCCAACTCTGAAGCCTAAGTTCATCCACTAAACAGAAGAGCCCAATAATACACTATACACTATACACTCAGGGCTACACTTACCGTTGCTACTAAGCCAGCTCTTTTCCTGGATGTGGGACTAATTTTTATGGTGAACAGTGAGTGGGCTGACCACAGATATCATATACACCAAGCTGTCCCTCATTTGAACATTGGTTTGGCTGGACCTTTTATACCGACCTAGCACTCATAACATTGAGCTAGACTGTGAGCCAGCCCTCACTACACATGGTACAAAATAAATCTTCAGTGTGAACACTGAATGGTCTTTAACAGGACCAAAACACTAGCCTGCACCAGGAGCATGAACCTGGCTATTGTTTTGAATACTGACCCAGCTATAGCAGCAATTGTGTTCCCCTTTGGCTCTTCCTCCTCCAACAGGTGCGAAAGATTGGAGTATTTAGCTGTGGTCCCCCTGGCATGACCAAGAACGTGGAGAAGGCCTGTCAGCTCATCAACAAGCAGGATAGGACTCACTTCTCTCACCATTATGAGAACTTCTAGCCAGCAACTATGCCCACTCTGCCCTGCGAGGACAGCAGGGGCTTTGGCCTGTGCCTCAACCCAGTGCTCTTCCTTTCTGGCCACCTCAGCCTTGGCCCTTCCCACCTGCCAACTTGATCCAGACAGCCATGCTCAGGCATCATATGTGGGCTCAGAGATCTCTAGGGCCAGAGTGTGTCGTGAGCTGAGCTCGGAGAAAGAGCAATGTTTAAGAACTACAGGTTCTGAAGTAGGGGAGGTTTGGGGATGGGACAATGTGAGAGTCGCAAAACTTCAGCAGACAACCTGTCAAGTGTGTGTAGGTAATTGAGTCTGAGTGTAGTATGGATGCTGGCATCTTTGAGTCCTCTTCACTCTGTTCTTCCTGTCTTCAAAATGGTTGGGAGATGTCTAGAGTAGCCAGGGGCCACTTACAGAAAGACCAGCCTAACCGCACAACTGATCTCTCGAACTTTAAAATGTAGTCAGACCCTTCTGTACCCACTAACCTCCTGGAGCAGTGCCCTCCAGACCTCTCTCCCTCTCTTTTGCAAATAAACGGTGTTTCCCTCTTCGGGGGTTTCTTTTTCTTTCTGTCTCAGGTTAGGGTGAAGCTAAGGAAATCATCCACCCAGTGGGCTTTGCCAATGTCTCACTACCGAATAAAAGCGGCAAAGGCTGAATACCCCAATGGAGGTCTCTTCCCTCCTCCTGGGGCGGGGGAGGGTCCCCTTCCTCACGCTGGACTGTGTGAGGCTGCTGATAGCGGTCAGGAAGGACAGAGGAGTCCCAGGGAGCTGCAGTCAGCCTGACTTCCTCCAAGGCATTAGCTATTCTAGCTCTGCCCCAGACAAGGTCTTCTGGGCAACACGAGGAGACAGAAGTCTCCTAACTGCCCCAGGTCTGTTTCCTGATATGCAAAATGGTGAGTTCTCTTCCGGTCACTCAAAAGCAGAGCAACTCTCGGAGAATTTCTGAAAAGCTGCCCAATGCCAAATGATTCCATCTACTCCCTGGTTTCTCAGATCACACACCCTCACTTTGGAGAAACTCCCAACTGAATCAAGGCACACACCAGTGCCGCGGACCTGGGTTGAAGTAAGGGGCCTCAGGTCGTCCTAACAGAACCACCGTCCCGAGGGCGTCTGTCTGGCCCCCACAGAACTTGTCTGTGGAGGAGCGAGAAGACCCGGAACCCACGGGCGTCGGCTGAGGTGCGTGGGGCCCGGCCACCAGAGGGAGCTAAGGGAAAGGGACTCGGCGCGCCTAGTCAGTCAGGCTTGCGCGCGCTTTCCGCGTGGCAGCGCCGCCTTCGTCGTCAGCCAGGCGCGCTGCCTCTTTGTCTCTCGGCGCCTCCCGCGTCCCGGACAAACGGCTTCTGGCGGGAAGCTGTGCTCGCTCGGGAGCAATGGCAGGAGCGACGCAGCCCGGGCAGCCCCCGCCCTGCGTTTGCAGCGGGGGGAGACGTTTGGTCAAAGGAAAGCGAGTGGATGCTCGGACAGTGCTTTTCGCAGGCGGCCGGCGTCGGCTCCAGCGCCGATTTATAGTCTGGCTCGCTCCCCGCCCCCTCCCGTCAGTCTCTGGGCGGCGCCGGCTGCCGCGGTTCTGCCTGGCCGAGCTTCTGGCTGGGAGCCCGGGCGGGCACTCTGGGGACAGGGGCTGGGGGACCGAAGAGGGAAGGGGCGGAGGGTGGGTCGTGCGGGAGGTCGCCACTTCCTCCCTAGTGTCTGACCGGGGCGGGAAGATCCTTTCCTCCTCAGGCTTTCCTCTGTTCCCAGCTCCACACAGCCCCTTTATTCCAAGGCCCATGATTCCCTCCCCTTTATAATAAATTAAGGAATCTTCAGCGCCTACTAGATCCTAGGACAAGGGGAAGCCAAGTTTCTGACATCATGTCCTTAGCAAGAACCGCAGCCCTCGTGCAGGTGACAAGGGCTGGGTCCAGGTCTATCATACTGCCCTGGTCTCACATCTACAGAGTCCGGATGGCCACAGGGTAGAGCAGGGACATGTGTTCCGCTCCCTTAATGGGCAGCTTTCGGCTGGCATAGTGGTGCACGATTTCAGGGACGCTGCTGAAGGGTGGGCTGTTCTGGCCCAGCACATACTTGTGTTCCTTGGTCCGAGACAGCTTCATGTGCATGAAGCCCTGACTGCTCCTAGGAAGAGAAAGGGATCCTGGTGACCAGGGGTTCCTCCTAGTGCCCTACCACCCTCCCAGCAAGTGTGGTTCCAAAGCCAGCTTCAAGTGGGAAGTGGCTAGGGAAGGGATGGTGAGGAGGAGAGGGTTGAGTAGGTAGCATGAGGCACTGGCTTTGTGGTGAGGACATTGGGTGTGCCAAGAATGTGTGTGTGGTGAGTATACAGGGTGTGTGCTGGTAGAGAGAGCAGTGACCTCCACCCTCCAATTCTGTGATCCTAGCCCATCAGCCTCTGGCTAAGGCCAGTTTAACCCTACCTGGTTTTTTGAGACAGATTCATGTAGGTCAGGCTAGCCTCTGTCTCTACCTCTTAATTACAGGTGTGTGCCAGTTTATGGGGTGCTGAACACAGAACCCAGGGCTTTGTACATTCTAGCAAGCACCTTACCAACTGAACTGCAGCCCTGCCTTATGCTCAGCGCCCCTTCTTGAGATTTATGGCCACACCAGTTTTTGGGTCTTACACCACGTCAAGCCCTCTCAGTCCGTCCAGCCAGCCCTTAGGCCTAGAGTGACAGCATCTGGAGACTCTGTTAGCTTTACCTACCCAGAGTGATAGAAAAAGGAACTACAGTGTGGAGGTGAGGCAAGGCGAGAGGGGATGGGAGTCCCCCATCCTGGAGTCTGATTGAAGCAGAGAAGAAAGCTGCTGCAGAGACTTAATCTTCCTTTCAGTACAGAGTTTGTGTGGAGCAGGTCTTAGGGCCTGGATGTGTATGGCCTTGGAGAGGGGCTTATTCTTTTTCCTATACTGTAGTTTGGCTGAAAAGTGGGGGGGGGGAGGGAGGGGGGCCTGTTTACAGCAAAGCGGTCCCACCTTCCTGTGTTCCTGTGCATTAAACTTTATCTCGGTGATAGTAATTCTATCGAGAGCATGAAACAGTAACTTCAGACCCAACCCATATCGGATGTGGCTATGGTGAAAACAAAAAGTGACAGAACATGAGGCTGCACCCTCTCCCCTCAGGAGCTGTGCTCACATCCGACTGTATCTTATTACCTTCTGACCACGTCTTTTTCTCATAGTCCTCATGCTTCACTATAAACTAAACTAATTTTAATAAAAACCTCCACGTTTGCCTCATAAATCCATCTGCTAGTCCTGAAACTCTTCTTCAGGCCACCAATCCTGGTTTGGCCCTAGTTGAGATCCCTAAAACCTTGTGGGGGAAACTCATGTTGTTGAGGACGACAGTGAGACACTGGACATCTTTACCTGTACCCCAAAACTCTGACAAGAGAACGGACACTTTCCACTGCTTCTCCCAGCTCCCTAAAGCCAGAAAGTCAGCATTAGCTAGCCCTCCCCTCCAGACAGACACAATATGCAAAGCTCTGGCCTGTTCTCGAATGCCCTCCACTTTATAAAGTGTGGGGGTGGGGTACTCAGCAGGAGCAACTGTCCAGATTGCCACTGGCCGGTCTGGCAGCCCTGGGTCTGTACCATACCACAGGCATGGGGCTAAGGAATGTTCGGCACAGCACACAGCCTAATTTGCCTTTCCTAGCCTGAGCCCAGACGAGCAAGCAGAAGGCTGAGGGGCCTGGGTGGCAACAGGTCCTGTGAGGAGGCTGCTTCCATCCTGACGTCCTCATTGGCAAGGGGTTGGCAAATCAGCTGCCCCATCTACCTGGGCATAAAAAAGGTTTGACTAGACCTATTACACTGGGAAACAAGTGAGGAGTGGAGAGGAACGGGGGACTGCAGAGGAGAAAGGGGTGGAGGGAGGCTGGCTCTTCTGTGCTCTCCTCCAGGGTCTTAGGAATCTGCCTGGCTGCGTATCAGGATATAGAGGCATCTGGAGTTCTGAGATACTGCCTGGTGTACACAGTGAGCACACAGGCTCCGAGGAAAAGGAAACAAGGGTGTGGGTAACGGGGAGGTAGGGCAGTAAGCAATGGTCCCCATATGCTGTGGGAAGCAGTGTAGGCCCTATCTTCTCTCACCTCAGGATTTGAGAGTAACCCCCCTTCCCACAGCCCACTTGGGAGAAATGGCTCTCTCAAACTGCACAGCATGTTTTCTCAAGGAACAGACTCAGAAGGGTAACTGGCCTTCATCTGCATTACCAACCTCTGGAGGAGGGGTGGCTGTGCTTTTCAACCCCCAGGGACTAGTCCCTAGGGTACATTAAGACACAGCAAGGTCCTCGCCAGACCCTCAGGATGTTGGGTGGGACCAGCTGGGCCCAGGGCCGGCAAGGCTTTCTGAGGAAGCTGTTTAATTACCAGTGAAAGCCCTTCCATTAGGGAGAGAAGAGAAACCATAATTGTATTTCAGAGAAGCCATTTATATGCAAACGAGACCTTGGCAGACAGCCTGTTGGGTGGGATCGGCTGGAGTGTAGCAGACACCCAGGCTGGCCTTCTTCCCTAGACTAAGGCAATCCCTCACCCCTAGTTGCCCAGTTCCACTCTAAAGTCCCCAACCTTGGTGCTGTCTCCCTTTGGGCTGGACAGTACCAGATTTCCAGCAAATGGCAGTGGGTGAGGGTTGGAACCCTGTCACTGAGCAATGTAATTCCTGAAGTCAGACTGAGCTAGGTGCTGTGTTTGTGGATTTTGGAACACTTTCTGGCTATCTATGTTCTCTAGGCTGGCCTGGAAATCTTGGATGTAAGGAATCCTGCCTCAGCTTCCTAAGTAACTGAAACCACAGGTACTACCACCACATCTAGCTTAGAGACTTAATTATTAGCTGGTGACCTTGAGCAAGTAACAAAGCTCCTTGAATCTATTTCATTCATATAAAACAGGAGATTTATCAGCACAGCAGTAGTTGTTTTGGAAAAGGTATATATGCTAGGAGGTCCGTGCCAAGATTTTCAATTATAATCTTAGTAACAATGGACTACCTCAAGTTGTGTAAATCATATTTTTGACAAGTGAGCTTTTCCAAAGTCCTCTTTTTTATTTTATAGCTTGCAGACTCCTAGAATATAAGAGCTAGAAGAAACCCATATCAGTTCATTCTGCAAGAAGAGAGCCTGAGGCCTGGAGAAGGAAATGATTTGTCTATGGTCACCGTCACACAGCTAGTTTTATCAAACCCCAGAACAGAACCAAGACCACTTAACTGTCTATGGTAGATTTTTTGATCTTTTAGTGAAATTGAACAATCATCTAAATGTGTGCAATTCTACCCCTTGGACTTGTTTGGGGTGCAGGGGGCAGGTACCCTAGTACCTATCTAGTACCAGGGAATGTGGTGTGAGGTATACAAGATACTCCCATATTGAGGGGGAAGGTCGATGCACACTTCACTCCAGCTGGCCACCTTAGGGATGGCTATACTGGGTAGACTTCCTGGTTGCCAAGAGGAGCACAGGCCATCCTACTGTAGAGAGCCTGGAGTCTGAGCTGTTAGAGCTGCTCCAAAGAACAGGCTGATGGGAACCAAGAGCCCTATCTTGGCTACTTCTTCCTCTCTCCTCACATATGCACTGGACTCAGTGGAATGCTCTGGCCTCCTCCTCTGACCTAGATCTCCCACCCCCACCTCACCCTGTTGACCCTGCAGGTAGAACTACTCCCATATCTCCTGGCAGGTGCTTCTACCAGTTAGCATTTAACCGTGATGACAATAACAATTTATCTTAGAAACATGCTAGGTGCTAAGGCACTCAATCAAGTGCCTTAACATTAAATTTCATTTAATCTCTCCCAATAAAACGGATCTTATCAATCTTATTAAGAAATGGAGACCTAGAGAGGTTGAATGTCCAAGTGACAGAAACCTTCTGAACTGGATGCTACCCTTCAAACGCTTCCTCCTGAGAAGTCTCAGACATTTCAGGTTCCCAGAGCCAGCAGTTGCTCAAAGGGCATCTGGTTCTTCCCCGTCTGGCTGGACCAGAAGAGAGTGCTGAAATCCTCTTCTGCCCTACAGGTGAGTGGGCACCTCTACCCATGGCCTTCCCTACTCACTTGAGGGAGAGGGAGAAGTCATTCTTGCTGCTCTCACTGTTGCGCACCAGGTAGCTGGCCTCTTTGCACAGCCTGAGCAGGTTCTCTGCATCTGTTCGGCTGATGGCCCCGTGGTACCAGCTGAGGACGAGAGAGGAGAAGGGGGCATCTCTGCTGGGTCCCTCGCCGTCCAGGCCCACCCATTCTGGGTGTCCCCTGCAGGGAAGCCATTGCAGGAGGGAAGGAAGAGGGAGGGAGTCCCCAGCTGGACACAGACACTCACACCTGGTTTTCCAGAGGCAGTGCTGGATCTGTCCACTCCCCCAGGGGGCTGCTGGGCTCCGCGCCTAGGGGCTTGGCTGTCTTGGGGTTCCCAGCAGATAGCCTGGGAGGTAGCCGCCCCTTCTCCTCCCGGCCAGGTGACAGGCAATTCTTCTCCGATCCTTCAAACTGGGCTGTAAGGAACACACTGGTCATGGACTCTGAGGTGTCTAGAGGCAGAGCCCTCTCAAGCAGCCAATATCCTACCCTACTTCTTCCAAGTCCCCACAAAGGCCAAAGGCATGTTCTGGGAGGGCATGCTCACAGGCCTGCCTGCCTGACTCCAAGGAGAGAATCCTAGACCACTCTCAGGGAAGGGTACAGCTCCTGAGCCACACCAAGCCTCCTGGGGCCTCTCAGTCCACACAAGCAGGCAAAAGGGGACAGAAAACAGGAGAAACCACTTAAGCTGTCTCCCTCAGCGGACTGCCTTCCTCTTTTAGACCCTCCTTAGGGTGGCTTCAGTGTTGATAATATTGTTTCTTTCTCCTCAGAGTTCATTACCGATCTCCAAATCACCCTGCCAGGCTGGTCTGTAGAAATGACTTATTGATCTAAGAACAATTATCTGACTCCCCTTGGTGCTGTCCTGACAGGCTAATCCTGTCCAAAGCCGCCAGGCTGCCTGGCCCTCTCCACCCAAGGTTGCCGCTGCCCATTGTCCTCCCTCCCCTTCTACAGAGGTCCAGGGAGGCAGCACTGCATCTCCAAAGCAGGGCAGCCAGGTAGCTGAGCCAGCACAGGGGAACACTCCCCGCATCCTCCAAGTGGGTCACACGCACAGGTGACACTCTCCTCTATCCTGCATTTACAAAGTACCTACAAACCCTCATGCTTGATGTACAACAGGATGCTCATGGCTGCACACACACACACATGCATACACACACACACACACACACACACACACACACACACACACACACACACACACACACACACCCGCACACCCTTGGGTGTTCATGCTGGATGTAGAGGAAGAAGTTGATGCCTTTGCTTTTCCCCCTCAATAGAGGCTCTCTCTCCTTGTAGCTCTCTCTCCTTTGCCAGCACTTCCCCATACCTCATGAACACCTGCTTTAGCAGGCAAAGCTCCACACAAAAAGAACTTCAGTTTTAAAACAGTGGATTTTTCTTATTTTTAGACACAGTTCCACTTTATAGCCTAGGTTGTTTTATGGAACTATGTAGCTCATGACAGTCCTCCTGCCTCAGCTTCCCAAGTGCTGGAGCCGAATTTGTGTGCAGTGGTGAAGAAATTAGGAAAGGGCCTTTGTTAAGAGACCACGCGTATGGCTCTGGGTGGGGATGGGGAACGTGCTTTGTCTTTTCCTTCTTCCTCCAGGACAGGGGATTCTTCCAACCCGAGCCCACAGAGGCTGACAGGTAAAAGACCTATCACCCTGGCCACAGTCCCCAAAGGACCCACCGCTGCTGTCCTCCAGGCTGGGCTCAGGGAGGGGTGAAGCTGGACCGGAGATGTCCCTGTCCCCGTCAGGCAGGGAGGGGCTGCTGTCCAGCTGTCCCACAGGTGGAGGCCAAGGTAGGTCTTTGATGACCTTTATGTCAACTGGAGCCAGCAGCAGAAGGGAGAAGAGAAAAAGACAGTGACAGAGACAGAGAAAGGCAGAGGTTGAGACATCAAAAACACAGAGGTAAGATACACAGTAGCCTAGAAAGGAGGAGGGGCAGAGGCAGAGGCCAGGGCAGCACTAGAGGAGGGAACAGGACTCAGGGCTGAGCAGGGCAGGTGCTAACCACACCAGCCTGGCCCAGTGAGGAAAAGGTAGGAGTGTTGAGTGGTAAACAGGATCTTGCTTGGTCAGCCCCGTGGGTTCCCTAATCTTCTACCCCCTCACTAGTTTCCAGGAACCAAGAGGACCTGGAAGGCAACATGGGAAAGGGACTGCCTACACCTCTGGAACCACACCCCTGACACTTCATTGTCCCCTTTCCTCTTTTGCCCCCAGCCTGCGAACTAGCAGACCTCAAGACTGGGACAAACCTCGGGTTATCTGGAATACTCAAGACTTGGGGCAAAGGGATTCTTTTTTTTTTATTTTAAATCGAATCCTGCTCCTCCTAGTCCCGAGTGATGCCACCAGTGGCTGGCTGTAGGGCCACTAACGAGGTTTCCTAATGATGAACATAGATTTCCCATTAAGCAATCCAAACAGTATTGATTCTCCAAGGAGACCTCTGGAGATAAATGGCCCATCCTTGATGGGTGTGTGCTTTACAGGAAGCAAAGCAGATACTTGTGGTTTCCCAGTCTGGCTGCCAGGGTTGGGAGGGCAGAGCTGAGGGCTGGATACAGATTGAGCTGTCTGTGTGTGAGAGGTAGGGGTGTGTGTGTGTGTGTGTGTGTGTGTGTGTGTGTGTGTGTAGGGAATGGACGCAGGGGTGAAATCTAATGGCATCTCAGTCCTTAAGATCCAGGATTGAAGGTACTCTCCCAATTTAAGGCCTTTGCTCCACCCACCTCAGACTGTCAATGTGTACTGTTTCCATGGTGGACTTGGGCCTGGGACACAGTGGTGTGGTTGGGACAGGAGAAACCTGATCTTCACTTAGCAATCTCCCAGCCTCCATATGCAGCTCAGCATACCCTTGGAGCCAGTCAGGCTTGCCACTAGGGTCTCAGTCTCAGGATCCAGGTCACACATATATCGATTTGTATCATTTGAGGTATAAAATATCCTCTTTGTCAAATATATTTAACATATGCCACATGTTTCATAATCTGTACTGGAATGTGTTTATTTTTACCCAGACTCCCAAAGGTGGTTACAGCTGGAGCTTGGCCTGGAAGAGGTGAGATATAGAGACGTATGCTCACCCTTGCTCGCCTGTGCACACAGCACTGCCCTAGAGTTCCACCCCTAGACCTTGCTTGGTTCCTAGGGTCTGCTCCTTCCACTCTCCCAAGTCTGTAAAGTGCTCAGAGGCCCCAGCAGAGCTGCTCCTGCCACAAGACTCACCCGCAAAGGCTTTGGAAATCCGTTCCTTCTTCCACTCCCAGGGCTGGTCATACTCTTCTGGAGGCCTCTCGTCATCCTCCGGCAGGCGGGACTCCCTGGGCCAGGGAGCCCCCTCACCTTCCAGGCTGGCCCCCTCATCTTCTGGCTCATAGGGTGTGTCATAGAGAGGTAGGGGTTGAACTGCCGTCTCCTTAGATCCCCGGATCTCTGCCCAGTGCAAAGAGGAGAGAGGTGTAAGGAGTAAGCTTAACCCAGAGCCTATGCCTTGGCTTGAGGAGAACTCAGCAGCCACAAATCCTGGATCCCACCGGAGGAAGTGGCAGACACACGGCAAAGTAAAAGGAGAAAGACTCCAGGATAACCAGCAAGGTCTGGGAAAGCTGAAGTGGGCATGTTAGGGAAACTGAGACACAGTGCTCCTCTCTGCCCACCTGTCCCTTAGTGCCCAGCTCTGTTTCCTTATGTTCTAGTTAAAGTAACTTCACAATCAGGAAATCCTCTGTCACTCAGATGCCACTGACCCCTCTTATTAACAGTTTCCCCCTGACAAGTCAACTTTGCCCACTGTCTTCTCTCCTTCCCATTGATCATGTTCTCCTGGATCCTCTCTTGGTCTCTGTTCACAGGCCCAGCGATGCTTAGTTCTTCCCACCCTGACTCCTAAGCTGTTTGCTCAGACCTCACAGCGTCAGTCCTTCTGGTGTTCTGGTCCTCCTTCCACAGCTGCTACCAATGCTCCATTTTGTCCTCAGCTCCCTTCAGACTTTTAGGATCGCTGATGTAAATCTGATAAAAGATCCAGTTCTAACTTGCCACAAAATATGTATTTTAGGACTGGGACTGTGTCTCTGTGGTAGAACACCTGCTTAGCACGCAGGAGGCCTGGGTTTGATCACCAGGGCCATCCGCACCTTCAGCCCTTCTCCCCGCAAAAATGTACGGTTAAAGCACTTACATTTTCACATATAATTCCAGGATACTCACGGCCCACACCATATCTCTCAGACCTAACCCGGTACCCCTTCTCACTGTCCACTTCTGCCCACCAGTGCTTCCGTTGGACCTGAGTGTACTGCACTCTTTAACTCCATCTCAGGACTTTCAACCTCATCTCTCCATAGCTGGGCTTTTACCAGGACGCACCTCACAGGCTCTTTGAAATAACCCTCCTGTGAGGACGCTCTTCCCCTCACTCATCTCTAAGGAGGAGGGTAGGGCAGCTGATCTGATTGGCTAGTGAGTGCTCACTCCCTTCCTCAGCTCAGCCTTCCCTGGATTCTTCTCTTCCATGTGTGCTCCTGTACAGAGGCCGCCTGTGCTGCCAAGTCTGAGCAGGCATGTTTAACTTCCTGAAGAGTATTTAAAAAACCATTGTGTTAACATCGCTAAGTTATTTCCTTTGGTCAACTTTATCAGCAATAAAGTTGACATTTAAATCTCCATTAGCCCTTTCCTTAATTTGACTTCTTAATTCTTTCTAAGCTGAGAAGAGGAAGAAACAATTTGTAATTACAGGCTCCTTAGCTTCCCAATAGTTGGGCTAGACATGGTGACGACCTATGTCTGTAATCCCGGCCTTGGAAGGTAAGGACAGGAGGAATGCTGTAATCTCAGGCTAGCCTGGATGATATAGCAAGTTCCAGGCTAGCTTGACTACATATTGAGAGCACATCTTATAAAAGCAAACAAAAATGCAATAATACCAAGTAGCAGTGAGATAGCTTGTTAACTTAGCAGTATGGCAGCTAGCTCTTCTAGTCGGTTCTGTGTACCACGGCCTCAGAACCCCCCTTAAATGCCACATCAATCTCGTTTCTTTCTTCTGGCACAAGTCCACATTCTTTACTTAAACCTCTGCATCCTTCTTGGTCTCTGCCATCTCAGACAGAGCCTGAAGCACCATTTCTCTTGGACTTCCCGTCCTCTCCGATCCCCTCCTGATCTCTCTGTTCACCCTCACTCTGACTCTTTCCCTGGGTCATCTCTTGGGGAGGTCTGACTCAGTCCTTTCTACTCTAACTCTGAAACGCTTCCTCGGCCCACTCCATGGCACCCAATGCATCTACTCACCTGCTGTCAGCGTTTCTCTTTGATAACGTTAACTCAAACTCAGTACATTTCCAAAGGCTACTGACCGACTTTCTTTTGGGAATGTTTGACTCAACTCATACCACCATCCTGGAGCTAGGAAGCCTATGTCTCCAGTGTTTCTACTGGACCTTTGGTTACACAGCCTCCTTTATGGCTTCAGGTGTCACAGCTTACACCTTTTCTTCCAAATTCTTGAAGGCCTTGACAACATTCCTGAGAGCCTGGCACAGGATTTCTCCCTGTTTGCCAGGGATCATGGGACCAGTCCTTAGATTTGTTGTGCAGAGCCAAGGTCTCAGAGCAATCGCCCTCATCCTCAGTACTTACCAGCCATCATCTTTTGGGCCTCGTAGGGCTCCATGTAGCCATCATTTTCAGGGACCTTCTCTGCAGCTCCTGAAGTTCCTCCTGAGCCTTCACCAGTCTCCTGAACATCGAATGGGTCCGCATAGTCCTCTAGGATTGCCAGCTAGGAGAAGGCAAAGACAACAAGGCTCAGGCAAGGACAGGCAGCTCTGCTCCCCCTGGCAGAGATGGGACTTCTTTCTTTCCTACTAATGTCCTGCCTTGTGGCCATGTCCTAGGCTAAATAGCCAGGATGAAGCTACTGGGTCTTAAGAGTTAATCTTAGGGTCCGAGCTGGACAACAGCAGAGAACAAAGAGTTGTGCTGAAGAGCAGAACGGTAAGGTGACATCTCAGAGATTAGCACAGTGTAGCCTGTCACACTTCCACAGATGTTCAACAAAGAGCGAGCCAGTGACCTTGAAGAAACTAAAGCAGATGGTGTAGCGCAGGCTTTTAACCCCAGCACTCAGAAGGCAGAGGCAGGTGGAGCTCTGGGAGTTCCAGGGTATTCCAGGCCAACCAGCGTTACAAGGTAAGACCCTGTCTCTATTAATAGAGGAAGGAGGAGAAGGAAGAGGGGGCGGGAGGAGGAGGAGGGAAAAGGAAGTAGGGACATCACTCTGTCACCATTCTGTCATTTGATCCTTGTCAGGTCCTTGTTCTGTGGGTACCATAAACTCTTTTGAAGAAACTGGACAACAGGCATTTAGGAGATACACCCTAAACCATCTGCCTTAGATGGAAAGTTCACTGGAACTCACTCGATTGGTGTACAGGGCTATTGACCTGTAGCTGGTGGGGCTTCTCAGCCTCCTGGGAGGAAAATGCCTTGGGGCACCCTGGGACACCCCTGAGACCGGATGAGGTCCAGAGCCAGGATCTAGAAAACCAGTCTCAGCTTTCCATTTCCCCGCCACCCGTCCCTGTCTCATACATTGGCAAAGCAGTGACAACAGAGGACGCCAAGGCGTGCAGGGCAGGGCAGGGCTGAGGACAATGGAGTCTTTCTCCAAACTGGGCAGGAAAAGGTAGGACTCACCAAGCCAGGCCCTGGAGCACTGCACCACTCACAGGGTCACAGCTGGCATCAGAGGTGGTTCTGGGGCTCGCAGCGCAGGGAATGGCCGCTCCTGAATTCCACCCAACTGAAGCCTAGGCTGAGCCAGGTGACCACCCTGCCCTCCGTGAGAGGACCTGGGAAGGGTACCCCTGGGAGGACAAGATGGAGCAAGAACCAACTCCACCTCACACATCCCTCTGGCTGTCCCTTTGGCCCCATGTGACCCATCTACAGGTTTCCGAGATTGTCCCTGTGACTGCCTCTACCTTATCCTCAGGTGTTTACGCTTCTACCTTGTTTCAGTCTGGCCCTCAGCTCTTTACTTCCCTTCCTACCTACCTGCTTGAGGTAGCTCACACCAACCAATCAGTAGTCCAGGTTATCGGCTACCCTACACATCTCATGTGTGTCTCTCTGGCTCCAATAGGCAACTGGCAGAAGGCTGTAAACGTCCTTCTCTTTTATTCTACCAGCACTATACTCGAGCCCTTCACCCCTAGTCCTCTGCTCTCCAGGGAACAGATGAGTCCGTCCGGGTCCATCACACACAGTCCCCCCACCCCCAGCTTTTTCCCCCTCCCAGGCCACTGGCATCTACAGCATCACCCACTGCCCACTGCTGGCAACTCTGCCAGTCAGCACACAGCGTCAAGTCATGTGTGGCAGCCACTCTACAGTGTCTGAGCCACCTGACACATTATCCTTACACCTCACAATAACTTCTCACTCCAGTGTTTTGAGAAAGAGTTCACCGTGAGAACTCTACTTTCCTCTCTGGACCACGCTCTGAACGCGCCATGATTGTTTTAATCAATGGTTTCCTCTCTGCCTGCACCACCTTCCTGTCCTGGCAAATCCTTACTCAAGAAGCCCCGTCCATGCTCCTCCGGGCCCAGCCCATTAGGTACCTGTCTGATTGCACTAAGAAGCAAATGCTTGTTCTACTGTTGTGTCTTTAGGCAGACTGGGCACTTCCTGGGGGCAGGACCCACATTTACAGCTAAATACCCAGGAGCTGACAGCTCTCAGTAATTGTGTGAAACCCATCACAGAAAAGGAGAGGAATGAATGAAAGCACAGCCCTTTCCCCGCCCCCCATTGACTGAGTCGATACAGAAAAATATAAGCCTAGGTAGATAGGTTATTAAAGGATGACCAAGCCTTTCCAAATGAGACTGAATTCTAGGAAGTTTCTCAGTGAGGTGCTGCCCTCAACACTCCTCCTAGCCTCCTAGGGCCCCACTCCAGAGCCCTTCCAGGCCTCCCCTCAGCAAGCCTGGTCAGAGTTGCACACAGTTGCTTCTTCCTGGAATCCCTGCCCCTCCCAGGCTGGCGTGGGCCTCCCCACGCCAGCTGACAGTGCCTGTAGGCGACCTGGTGTCGGTTCTGCAGACAGCTCAATGGCTCTTCTGTTGCACTCCTGGTTCCACACCCTGCTCCAGGAAGCCCCAGACCCCCACCCTGGACTGGGGCATGCAGAGAGCTACCCGAAAGGCCCAGGACAGGAGCGGCAGCAGAGTCACCAGCTGGGAAGGCTGGCAGGACTGGTATCCACTCTGGGCACAGAAAATCCAAGCCAGACCCCAAGCCTGCTTGCCCAGGGTTTCTGTGTGAGAGGGGGAGAAATTGCTCAGGGGAACACAGTCCATGAGACTATGTTTGGACTACTCAATCTGTAGTCTGTGTCCCCTTGACCCCCTCTATGTGCCCACTGCTCTATCCAGCACTCATCACAGGCCCAGCACACAGTAGATGCTGGATGCATGTTTACTGGATACATAAAGGAGCTCCTACTCAGACTTCTATTGAAGTGACATTAGTGCCACCTGCCCCAGGTGCTCTGACCTTTGAATGACCTGAATGACCAGTGGCAGTGGGAGGCTCAGGCTCACTGGAGAATCCATTTTGGAAAAGGGAAGAAGGGGAGAACTGTCAGCTAGGACGTGGGAAGGCACCTAACACCATGGCAAGCAATACTCAAGCACATCCCCTTTTCCAGCCAGGGCGCTGCTGAAAAACTTCCCAACCAGGAAGTAAGGTAGTGGCTACTCAAAGGGCCCTGTGCCACCCCTGCTCTCTCCTACCGTCCTATAAGCTGTCTCTAGGACCCTGCCATGCATCTGCTCACTTGGACAGTGGCTCTCCCAGAGCAGCTGCCAGCTTTTGAACCTCCTTCCTGACCATGCCTCTCCCCGGGCAGCTAACAGGACTACCATCTGTTTCCACCTTCCACTTTTCAGTTGGCCCGAATGACATGTTTCTGACCTACCCATGGGTTCCCCAGGGTGGTGTTGGTGTTGGTGACTACAGAACAGGTACTCTGTGGACTTCAGAGTTCCCAAACTCTCTTACTGCAGTTCCTCCACAGCTTCCGGTGCACAACTGCCCGCATGCCTGAGCCTTTTCTTCCCTCCCTGCTGCAGCAGAGCGGCTAAGGAATAAATAGTAAGAAGGAGCTGTAATATTCTTAGCCGGAAGGCTGACAGGAATGAGTGGTCAATAAATGTCAGCTCTTAGGACTGGAGAGATGGCTCAGCAGTTAAGAACACTGGCTGCGGGGCTGGGGATTTAGCTCAGTGGTAGAGCGCTTACCTAGGAAGCGCAAGGCCCTGGGTTCGGTCCCCAGCTCCGAAAAAAAAGAACCAAAAAAAAAAAAAAAAAAAAAAGAACACTGGCTGCTCTTCCAAGAGGACATGGGTACAACTCCTAGCACCCACATGGTGGCTCACAACCATCAAAAGTTCAGTTGGGGCAATCAAGCAAGGCCCTCTTCTGGTGTCCACAGGCACTGCAATGCACAAGACTGAGACCCAAGCCTCCTAACACTCAGCGCCTTTTTACAAATGTTTCCAAATTTTTCTTTCCTCAAGTTTTAGACTTATATTTTAGTTTAGGGGTTGAGGACATAGTTCAATGACAAGAGAATCTGCCTAGACTTGCAAGACCTACATCAGGTTCAATCTTTAGCACGAGAAAAGAAAATCACCTGAGTGTGGACAACCTAATTCTGTTAATTTAGTTCCCCCACCCACAGTATTTAACCTTTTGTCACTGAAAACCAATAACCTAATCAGTGTGGCTAGGAGCACAGTGCTTACTTTCTGAGGCCAAGCATCTGTCCCTGCTACTCCTACTTACTGTGATACCCTTTCCTATCGTACATGCTCGGGAAGCCAACATGACACAAATGGGTTATTTCCTGATTTCTGATTATAAGGGTAATGCCGTACTTACAAAACACCTAAACATCACAGACATGTGGCTGATGTTACCAACCCTGGTGAGGTCCTTGGATGTGTTATGACTGTTTACTTCAAGACAGTTCCACAAGTGGCAGGCTTCAGTGCTCAGGAAATGGTGAACTAGGCAAAGAACACACCCTACATCGTCTCTTCTCCTCTCCCGAGTCTCTCATTGCTAGTTAGCAAATGACTGCTGCCTCTCTGCGGGAGCCCTGGTGGCCGGTGCTGAAGGCCCTGGAGTGGAGCTCAGTCCAGAATCGTACTGCTGGGCGGTCAGCTTCAGGTCTACCACTTGCTGGCCGAGAAGCCCTGTAAGTGGGACTCACAGCCCTGTGCTTCTTCAGCTCTCCACGTCCAACCCAGGGTAGACTCTTTCTTATAGGGTTGCTGTAAACACTGACTGGCCCAGTACATAAGAGCTGTGGGAAAGGGTGCCAGGCACAAGACACATGCTCAGTAAATGCCTGCTACAATACTATTAAAGACAAAGAGACCAGATTTTGGGGTCCCCCAAGAGCTCATACTGACAGACACAAAATACTCTCTAAGAAGAGCGAAGCACCCTAAGGTGTTCAGGAGTTACCCACAAGTTCACGGTGTGCAGGAGTGGGGGCTGCATCTTTGCTCTTCCATAATGTCACGCTGGTTCTGGGATTAGAAGTATGGGAGGTACCCCGCTGGGTGCTCAGCCCAGGCATCTTTCTTCTCCTATCCACGAGCTCTCCAAAGGCAGAGTGCAAGGGTCAAGGTGTTACCAAGTCACTCACTGCCCAAGCCAGTGCAGATGTCTCCTACATGTCTGGTTCCCGACTGTGGTACTGCAGTGTGAGAAGGCAGACCCAACAGAGGACACAGGCCAGCCAATAACCCATCAGCAGTCATCCTGGAGTGCCAGTGACAACACAGATACCCGGCCCAGGGCTGAGCCACTCCAGTCCTTCCCCTGGACTCCTCTCTTTACCACATTTCCCCCCGTGTCTCCAACACAGAATAAGCACAAGATAAGCCAAACTTCCGTCCTCTGCGAAGACAGCAGAAGGCAAACTCAAAAAAGAAAGAAAAAAAAACCCACCAAAACCAAAGTCAACACACAAGAAATCCAAAGCCAACCAACCAATCAACCCCCAAAGAACAGGTATCCTTCTCTACACCCAGACCAGCATCACCTAAGGACACCACACTGAATGGACACTAAGAGTGGTCCTAGCTTCGGCAGCCTCTACACAATCATCAGCACAGGAGCATCATGATGGGACACAGACACCTCAGACTCTTACCTCACTTTCCTCCTGCTGTTTGCTCACTACTTTCTAAAAGGAGCCTGGATGCTCTAAGCCTACGCAGTACATCTGTGACACACACCTGTTGTAAAAAGTGCTCAAAACTGGCGCTCAAAAGCTGGCTCAGTGGGTAAAGGTTCTTGTCTTCGAGCCTGTATCAGTTTATCTCTAGGACTCATTACTAGCAAGTCATTCCTCTGACTTTCCAGCATGCTTCTGTTTACAAGGACACACACATTTAAATCTTTTTTTTTTTTTTTTTTTGGTTCTTTTTTTTTTTTTCGGAGCTGGGGACGGAACCCAGGGCCTTGCGCTTCCTAGGTAAGTGCTCTACCACTGAGCTAAATCCCCAACCCCACACATTTAAATCTGAAAACAGGTTTTCAGCAGAGGGCTAGAGGGGTGGTACAGCGGGTAAGAGCACATGCTCCTCTTGACAAGAATCTGAGTTGGGTTCCCAGCATCCACCTCGGGTAGCGCACAACTTCCTTTAACTACAGCTCCAGGGGAGGTCTAACACCCTCTTCTGGTCTCAAAGGGTACTGCATTCATATACACAAAGCCACATACAGATGCACACAAACGTATATAATGTTTAAAATTGCTAACGAAATCTTTTTAAAGTTAAAAAAAATTTCAATACTATTTTGGGGGGGCTATTATTTTTTAAAATTCCAATACTATTTTTGGAGAGGGGGGGCTATAAACTCCTGTAAAAATTTAAGAGCTATGAGCCTTTTCCCATATAAATGAGAAATACTTGCACACAACTTCTGGGTGCTCAAGAGCCCTAGGGTTGGCCCCAGGAGCTAGGAGTAAGAAAGAGGCCTGGTATCAATGTGGGGTGCCTGTTTTGTTACCCATGCCAGGTCTTGCCTTCATATTGGCACGAGGACACACTGCAGATATGATAGGCAACTCCGACTTCATTTAATCCCAACCCCACTCCTTTTCCATAATTAGATCATGTTTCTTTTCCTGTTGAAGCTTGGAGAACAGTGATTGCATGAAGAGGAGGCCCAACCCCGGACCTTCTGCCGGAGCAGAGCCTGGAAGTGGGACCAGGGCCCAGCACCAGAGGGGGTTCTTTGGGGGCCATCTGGTCAGGCCCTAGCTGCCGTTGCAGGGTGTCGCTCTTGCTGTTCCCACACCTGCCCCGCCAGGCCTGGCCAGATGGTCAGCTCTGTGACTTTGCCAGTTATACCAGTGGGCTTCAGAGTGGGCTGGCAGCCAGAGAACCCAGCATAGAAAGAAGGCTAACGAAGCCCCAGGACCTTAGGGCCTTGTCCAGATTGCCACTCCCTCTTGCCTCCTCACCCTATGGCTCCTTGGCATCTCCAGTTTAGTGGGGAAACACTTCTACCCATTCCATCGAACCTCAGGACCCAGCCCTGGAACCTCTGTCTGCCAGCCAAGGAGCTCTACAGAGCTGAGAAGACAGGGGAAGCTGCCACACAGCATAGAAACCGCAGCTCAGAGGGAGTGGTGGTCCAGAGGCAGCACTGCACACCAGCCCTGCCGGTGTCTGGCCACCTGGGTTTAGGGCAAGAGCTCAGGTACCTTGTCTGGCTTAGCTTTTCCTAGGAGAATACTCTGGTATCCCTCAAATTCTGTTCCTAGATGGGAGGGAGTTAATTGATTTCTGAATTATGAGGAGCCATAGGTCAGCCCATGGGACAGCTCAGATGGTACACCCTGGATCCTTTTATCACACACATACACCAAAGAAAGCACAGATTGTGTGGCTCCCGGGAGAGCCTGTTGGATTTCATTCCTGTCTCTGTGGCTGACTGGCAAGAGACTCAGACACCTCTTGTGCATCCCCTCCCCCAGATCTGAAAAAGACCACAGGTCAGAGCTGACCCAACTGAAGCATGGACGGGCCTGAGGGTCTGTGCATAGGGCGACAGCTCCTTCCTTGGAGGTTTCTGGGAAACCATGGAAGGAAAACCATGTCTTGGAAATCTAAGCCCCTTAGCCACCCTGTTAATGGACACGCACATTTCAGGACACTGGGTCAGACACTCTGGAGACAGAAATGACAAAAAAAAAAATAAACTGGACATTTTCCTGGAGGAACCCACAGTGTGGTGGGCAGCCTGTTAGGTCATTCTAAGCCACTACAGAAAGGAGAATAGCCAAGGACAGCTTAGACCATGGGCCAAAAGCCAGTGGCCAGGGAGGAGGAGACTGGTCCATAGGGAGGACAAGGCCTAGCAACTCCCCTCTGCTTCACCGATGTACCACTGTCGTCGTCGAGTCATACAGCAGCAATTAGGAAGAAGGCTGCACACTGCCTGGGAGAAGTGGCCTTGGACCTTCCTCTTCAGCTGAAGGATGAGCCAGGACGGTCAGCCATGCTCTATGGCAAGAGCTGTGTGTGTGTGTGTGTGGGGGGGGGGGGGGCTGATTCACACATCTGAGGCCCTTTTAGACCCCAACACACCTCTTATCCAGAAAGCTTAGCAGGACAGTGATCTTTTGGCTAAAAAGCCCAATTCTGAAACCTGAGGATTCAGACATTAACTGCTCTCTAATCAGATAAAAATCTCGACTGAGGAGAGATGAGCTCTCAGTCTGTGGAGGCTCAGAGTCACCTTCCCCCGATTTAGGGGTGGGGGATGGCTTTCAGCTGTCTATCATCCAGGACAGGTAAAATTGGAATTAAGAAGGAAGGTCGACGTCCCGAGAAACAAACTATTGGGAGTCTTCCTCCAGTGCCCACAGACCATGAAAAAGCTCCAGTCTCTCCCTGAATGGACGGCTAAGGAGGGAAACCAAGAGGAGATGATGCATGAACCCAGTCACTCAGCCTTAACTGGGCAACAGGTCCTGACCACCAAGTGTCCTCATACTTGGGGGAACACTAGAAGGAGTGCTCCTATACCTCAGGGGTGAATTTCTTCAGTAAGAGCAGGACAATGCCATGGCATTCTGAGTACAACAGTTCACCCCCTCTAATCCCGCCAGAAAAGGCAAAGGCCAGCGCTCGCTCACTGTGTTCACATAAGAAATCTTAGTTTTCAGCTCCTTTCTGGGGCTTCAGACCGGCAAAGATGCCTGGATTCCAGGACAGGGTGGGAGGGAGGAGAAGGGGAAGAAGAGGGGGGGAGAGGAAAGCTTTGTGGAAGAAGAGTCAAGAGATCAAAGGGCAGAGAATCTGCTGCTCGAGAGAGGGCACAAAGGCCATAAACCAGCAAAGGGGAGGGAGGGGTGCTTCTCAATGCCCGTTAGAAAAAAGGCTCCAGGATCAGTGTGGAGGGGTTGCAAAGCTGAGGGAAGAGCCCACGGAGGAGGTCGTCACTAGTCCTGGGGCCCTAACAGGAAATAGGGCAGAGTTTGGGGGCTCAGATTAGTCAGTGGAAGCTAACAAAAGGGTTAAATTTGAGCCCCCGTGTCAGGGACGAAGCTTCTGTTAGCCAGAAATACTGACGGCTAAAAGCTGAGTCCCAGCCAAGCCACCTTTGTCCCTCCCTAAATCTCAGACCTCAGACCACCACCCCTCCTGGACACCCACGCCCGGCGCCGCACTCACCCGGTCGCTGCTGGCAGGGGGTCCGGAGTCCGGAGGCGGCGCTGGGGGCCCCGGGGTCTCGACCCGAATGAGGCGGTGCGGGGGTGAGCCGTGGCGCGGGGGCGGTGTGGGGCCAGGGACCGTAGGGGTGGAAAGGGCGGCGGACACAGACGAGCCCCCAGAGTAGGGGTCCTCGAAGTCGCGGTCTCGCTGCAGCCGGTAGGCGGCTAGGATGTCCGGGGGCGGCGCAGGGGGCGCGGCCGGACAGGGCGCTGGGGGGCGGTAGTCGGGCTCTGGGGGGGCGGGTTTGGTGCCCCCTCCGCCGCCGCCCCCGCGAAAGCCCAGATGCTCCCGCAGCCACTTAGCCACTCCGCCGCTGCCGCCCCCTCCCGGGGCGGTCCCCGCACCCCCAGCCCCGCGGCGGGATCCCCCGGGGCCGCCCCCCGCGCTGCCCTGCGCCCGCGACCCGGGGCCGGAGCCCGTAGGAGGAGCTCCGCTCA
>NC_141536.1:108832498-108837498 GCF_021556685.1 Rattus norvegicus
GTTCACTGAAGCTCCAAGCTTTTACCACTGACTTTCACTTTTCTTACTGTTTTTTTCCCTTGGAAGGCTGGGGGGAAAAAGGAAAGGCAAAGAGGAAGGGAGCAAAGAGAGGTAGGGAAGGGAGAAAGGACTTTGTGTGACTGGAAAAACAGGAGGGTTCCATTTTCTTTTTGTAGAACCACAGACTATCTCTTTAATATGAAAATAATGTGGTTGTCTACTGAGAGAACATACCAGAAAGCTAAGTCTTGCAATCACAAAGCAAACCTTGCTATTCTTTTAAATGACGATAAGAAATCCCCCGAAGCCAGACCCTCTTCCGTGTATCTGTAATCTCAACTACTCTAGAAGCTGGAGGACTGAGCTTAAGGCTAGCCTAGCTATAGACCAAAGCAAGATCCTGGAGGAATGCAGAAAGCCAAAAAGCCAAAAACCCCCCTCTTCAAATACTCATTGATGGAGCTAGGTCCATAATCTCAGAACTTGGGAGGCTGAGGCAACTTTGAATCCCACAGCAACTTTGGTAGCCAAATGAATTCAAGGCTAGACTCAGCTACATGAGACTCTGCCTCAAAAAAACAAAACAAAATAAAAAACAAAACCAAAACACAAAAACAAACAAACAAACAAACAACAACAACAACAACAAAAAATGTAGGCGGAGCTGTGTGGGTTTGGAGCACAATCATGGTCAAGATGGTGGTGCAGGGCACTGGGAAGACTGAGGCAGAAGACTCGCAGTGAGCTCCTGAAGTGATGGCTTAGGAGTTAGAAGATCTTGGGGCTCTTGCAAAGGGTCTGGGTTCAGTCCTAGCACTCAGTTCTAGAGTATCCGCCAAGTTCTTTTGACCTTTCTGGGTATGCACTATGTAAGTAAGCAAAATTCTAATGCACGTGAAACAAAATAAATATTTTTAAAAGATCTTAAAAGCAAAACCAAAAACCTAAAACAATGAAAGCTACAAAAACAAAAGCCAGGGTAAACCACACAACAAAAAGGACTCAGTGAATCCTGCCTGCAATGCGCTTGCTTGCTTGCGTTTTTTTTTTTTTTTTTTTTTTTTTTTTTTCTTTCTTCTTCTGACTTTAGTGGCTTCTTCACTTCAGTTACATCTTTTTTGTCAATAAGAGATGACAGTGGGGGGGCTTTCAAGTAGACTGCCGAGACAATTTCCTCTTCTAGTCTCCAATTCGGGTCTTAATGGGTTGGTTCGTTCTTCTTTTTACCACACTAAATTGTCCCTTACTCAAACTAGATGGGCGAGAGGGACAGGAGGTGGTGGGGGATTCGAGGAAGACAGGCCTCAAGATGGATGGAGATTCCCTCAGTGTGAGTACTCTTACCCACTTAGGCAAATCTGTCACCTATGTCGTATTCTCACATCATATTTTTGGGGGGAGTTGGAGGTGTCGGTATTTATGTAAGAAGAGGAGTACCTTCCCATGCGTGGATACATATGTATTTGCTACACTATGACTATCATGGCAAGATTGTGGCACTGGAAAATGGCAAGCATTGGTGGATGACACGAAGAAGGAGAAGGAACCTTTCGGTTAGACTTGGGCACATGCAGTCTGCAATTACAAACGAACGACGCGGTTTTTAAAAACAAAAGCGGAGGTGCGGGAAATCCTACAAGGTCACAGGGGCGCAGTTTCGATCGTGTTGAATGGCTTAGACAACGGCTTTTCAGAAGGAAGGGATTAGAAACTGTTCGATCTGAAGCGGTATTCAGAGTGTTAAAGAATTCTTAGATGCCGCGATCGTTAGAAAAGCCCGATTTTCAAAGGGAAAGAAAAAACAGTGGATTTTATTTTTAGCATGCCCCCAAAAACACAGGAACCCCTTGCCGTGCCATTGTTGCCACAATGCCGTGACTCGGATTCGAACCGAGGTTGCTGCGGCCACAACGCAGAGTACTAACCACTATACGATCACGGCGAGCTACCAGGGACCTGTAATATTCCTCTTCTGAATATTCTCTTCAATACTCATAGGCCTTCCTACTTCCTGCGTCACTAAATGACCCATCTGTTGGGCGGGACTCCAACCTAGCATAGCGTGTGATGCGCAGGCGCATTGCACTCTCGCAGCTAACTAGGCTTCACTTTGGTTCCTTAGTCTGGGGCAAAGTAGTCGCTTGCGAGAGGTGTTAGGGGTTGGCCGGAGACCTCCTGAGTACACGGGGACCCGAGGTGACTGTCTTGGGGAAGCCGGTTTCCGGTGCCTGGACCCTTGAAGTGGACTCTGTAGAGTTCTCGGGCCTGCAGGGGCGTTCCCCATTGCGTCTCCTGGCTGCAGATCCTCCGCCATCCCTAGCAGCGACCCATAGGGACCTTTGCGTAGAGTGCGGATGCCCTCTGTACTGAGTTAGCTGTATGGAGAGAACTCGAATGCCTGTCAGCTTCGGCTTTCCGCCCCCACAACCTCTCTCTCTAGCAGCCTCTCCCTCTCTTGGATGGCTAAATCCTCCCTCCAAGATACTCCCGCTCGGCTTTGCGCCCACTTCTGACCCCACTGGGTGGCTATTGAGACTCGGTCCGGTTTCCTTCTTGTCCCTCAGCGCTCCCGCCCACATGGCGTCTAGCCTGTGACAGCTTCCATAGAGGGGCAGTGATATTTCCTAAACCAAGAGTGTGCCGGTGGTTTCCGACAAGTGAATTCAAAGTGGCCAGTACCCTCTTCCGCAGAACCACCGGAGAAATCGCTAAACACCAACTAAATTTTTCCCCCATTTCACAGCCCAGACTGCAGGGCATCCTCCTTCTTTTCCTGCTCACGTGGCTTAGAGTGTCGTTTCCTGCCCCCAACGACGGGCGCCCATTCAACTCAACAGGTTCTAGAGGAACGCTAGTTGTCAGCCAAGTCAGGCCCTAGAGCTGTGGGAGCGGGCAGGTCTTAAAAATGACCCTGGGAGAACACTTAGAAGAGGAATCGCGACAGTGCCTTTTCATGACTGTGTTCAGCCTTTTGTACATTAAATTGCTGTTTGACAGATTCCCATTCTACTCATAAAAGCTCCCTCTGCGGAGCCTCTTCGTTCCATCACTTCGGCGTCTACTCCAGTGCTTTGATGGAAATCTGTGACGTCAAAGATATATAGGAGACTAAGAAAAACACCATATTTTTATGGAAACAGTCACATATGTTCGCTGCACTTTTCTGGCTGATGCAATTCCCTGTATTGGGATGCGAATACCATCCCCATAACAAACTGGAAGCCTCTGAGCTCCCGCAGTCTAATTTGGCCTACGCTGGTATAAACCCTGTTCACAATTGTCACTTGTTTGAGGTCCATTTTTCTGGAATGTTAGCTGTGTATTAAAATGGAATAGAGGAACAAAACATGTCCCTTGCCGTGCCATTGTTGCCACAATGCCGTGACTCGGATTCGAACCGAGGTTGCTGCGGCCACAACGCAGAGTACTAACCACTATACGATCACGGCGAGCTACCGGGAACCTAAGGTCAGGACTTCTTACTTGATCTCTTCTGTATTGGATGCCCCTCCCCTTTGACGTCACTGGGTTGATGGCATTTGTTTCCGCCTATCATCAACGGCGGGACTTACGAGTGTGCGCAGGCGCTTTGTTTTCCCTGGCTAGACCCGCGCGCAGGCGGAAAGCCCTACGCTCCGCAGCAGTGACAACAGCGGTAGACTGGGTCTCTTTTTTTCCCCTTTCATTTCTCTTCTTTCTTTCTTTCTTCTTTCTTTTTTTTTCTTTTTGAGTCGGGGTCTCATTCGGGCAGGCTGGCCTCTAACGTCCTGCGTTTTAGGTTCCCAGGCGCCACTACGTTGGGCTTGCCAGGCAGTTTCATGACCGTCTTTTTTGAGGTGCGTTCCCAAGCCAAGCGGAAACTCGAGAAGATTGGCCCATTGTTAAGGTCAGCTCGGGGCCCTTGAAATACAGTCCAGGGATGTCAGGAAATTGATCGTGCCTGTCTCAAGGGCCACACTGGCTACGCACTGCACTGTGGCGTTCCGGTAGCTCGCCGTGATCGTATAGTGGTTAGTACTCTGCGTTGTGGCCGCAGCAACCTCGGTTCGAATCCGAGTCACGGCATTGTGGCAACAATGGCACGGCAAGGGCGCCTTTTTAGTAGTGAAGCAATGGTGAGGTCGTTGTGATGCCATGTTAATTCTCCTACTTAATCACTGTTGCCCGTGATGAAGGCATTATAATGCGTGGTTAATTCTCAGAAACATCTTACTGTGTTGTCCACCACTGAAGGTACCATGTGTCAGGTTATGTACCTTTCTTTTGTTGGTATTTCTGCGAGGTACTTTTCGATTTTCCTAATTCAACGGTTAAATCATATTTTGGTCCTTTAAAAACCTCACATGATTTAAGATTTCATCACAGATGGCGTAGGAATTATAGAAACAATGCGAAAACTAGGGGCTAGAGTCGGGTAGGTAGGAAAACAAACCAAATTATTTTTGGTTCAGATCATATGACAAATGAAGGATATTACTCTATGGAAGGGACTGGTTCTTGTGATTGCTGTGGTATGCTAAGATAGTCAGTCTCCTGGGTGCTGGTGATTTCTTGGAGTCCCCAGTCTACGACAGATTAGAGCAAATTACCACGTTGTTTTGTGTGTTTTTAAACAACCCCAAGTTCCACAAAGGGGGGGTCTGTTATTTGGTATCAGGCCAGATGGAAGTGAATTTTTTGACCTGGCTCTTGAGCATCTGATGGAAGGAACCCAGAGTGGTCCAGGAGAGTACCCAGAGAAGGAGGAGTTTCTCCAGCTCCTCCCAGGGGCACTGGGGTGGCAAAGCAAGTCAGGAAACTTTCCTGGGAAAATGGTCTTTGTAATGTGGTTGGATCCTTTCACCCACAATCCATCAGGAACTACTTACTGAAGAGGGTAGAAAATTAAGACTTCATTGCAGCCCCCCCCCAACCCCTCAAACAAACAAAAGAAGACAAAAGCCACCCTTGCATGCTGTAATTTCCCTGGGTCTCCCAGCACTTTACAAGATTTGGTGAGT